>NW_026600211.1:407500-570000 GCF_029448725.1 Salvelinus fontinalis | reverse complement strand
GACAAGTCATCCTACCTCTCCCTCTGTAAGTCACAGACAAGTCATCCTACCTCTCCCTCTGTACGTCACAGACAGGTCATCCTACCTCTCCCTCTGTACGTCACAGACAAGTCGTCCTACTTCTCCCTCTGTAAGTCACAGACAAGTCATCCTACCTCTCCCTCTGTAAGTCACAGACAAGTCATCCTACCTCTCCCTCTGTAAGTCACAGACAAGTCATCCTACCTCTCCCTCTGTAAGTCACAGACAAGTCTTCCAACCTCTCCCTCTGTAAGTCACAGACAAGTCTTCAAACTTCTCCCTCTGTAAGTCACAGACAAGTCTTCCAACCTCTCCCTCTGTAAGTCACAGACAAGTCTTTCTACCTCTCCCTCTGTAAGTCACAGACAAGTCATCCTATCTCTCCATCTGTACGTCACAGACAAGTCTTCCAACCTCTCCCTCTGTAAGTCACAGACAAGTCTTCCAACCTCTCCCTCTGTAAGTCACAGACAAGTCTTCCTACCTCTCCCTCTGTACGTCACAGACAAGTCTTTCTACCTCTCCCTCTGTAAGTCACAGACAAGTCTTCCAACCTCTCCATCTGTAAGTCACAGACAAGTCTTCCAACCTCTCCCTCTGTAAGTCACAGACAAGTCTTCCTACCTCTCCCTCTGTACGTCACAGACAAGTCATCCAACCTCTCCCTCTGTAAGTCACAGACAAGTCTTCCAACCTCTCCCTCTGTAAGTCACAGACAAGTCTTCCTACCTCTCCCTCTGTAAGTCACAGACAAGTCTTTCTACCTCTCCCTCTGTAAGTCACAGACAAGTCTTCCTACCTCTACCTCTGTAAGTCACAGACAAGTCTTCCTACCTCTCCCTCTCTCATAGTCATGTGAAAAGTTAATGTATTCTGTACAGTAACAGTATAGAACATGTCCTGTCTCTGTAAACGGTTTGACAGGAACTTAATTTACCTTTCAACATAAATACGGGTTTCAAAACAGTGCACCAAATCTTGGTTGATTGTATTCCCTATATGGGGTAATTCAGTAAATCCATGTGTTTAACTTAAAGACCGGTGTGTGTTTCCTTGTAGGGTGCGTCGTCCAGTCTGGTGGTGAAGTTTGCCGACACAGAGAAGGAGAGAGGGCTGAGACGGATGCAGCAGGTGGCATCACAGCTGGGCATCTTCAGCCCCACCATGACACTTAACTTCCCTGCTTACAACGCTTACACACAGGCTGTCAGTGCACAGGCAGTAAGCACACACACCGTTACACACACGCCGTTACACACATGCACACGTGCCGTCTGGCCCCCGTAGTACAGTACACTCGTCTATAGTGCCAAAGGGCTCAAACAGCCTCTTGACGTCTCCATCACTCTGCTGTTTACCCAGCATGCCCACAAACAACTTCCTGTCTTCTGGAAGAGGGGCACACACACACACTGGTTTGAGTGGTGCTTTGGGTATGAGAGGATGTGATGTTTTTCAAGAGGCTATCACTGTCCTAATCTGCGCTAATGTTATTACTGAATGGACACGTCATTTAGCATTAGCCATCTCTCGACAAAATCCATAGCAACCCACACACACACACACACACACACACACACACACACACACACACCCACACACACACACACACACACACACACACACACACACACACACACACACACACACACACACACACACACACACACACACACTTCCTAGTAACCCCAGCTTTTCTGCTGCACAGCCATTAACCCCGTGGCTGGATATAATGGACATGTAATTACATCTCTATTCATCCGCCTCCCTCTCATTCTCTCTATATTCCTCTCTTTCTCTCTCTCTCTCTTTCTTTCTCTCTGTCTCTCCCTCTCATTCTCTCTATATTCCTCTCTTTCTCTCTCTCTCTCTTTCTTTCTCTCTGTCTCTCCCTCTCTTTCTCTCTCTCCCTCTGTCTTTCTCTCTATATTCCTCTCTTTCTCCTTCCCTCTCTCTCTCTCTCTCTCTCCCTGTCTCTCAATTCAATTCATTTTAAGGGGCTTTATTGGCATGGGAAACATGTTTACATTGCCAAAGCAAGTGACGTAGATAATAAACAAAAGTGAAATAAACAATAAAAATGAACAGTTAACATTAAACTCACAGAAGTTCCAAAAGAATAAAGACATTTCAAATGTCATATTATGGCTATGTACAGTGTTATAACGATGTGCAAATAGTTAAAGTACAAAAGGGAAAATAAACAAACAAATATAGGTTGTATTTACAATGGTGTTTGTTCTTCACTGGATGACCTTTCCTTGTGGCAACAGGTCACACATCTTGCTGCTGTGATGCACACTGTGGTATTTCACCCTATAGATACGTGAGTTTATCAAAATTGGGTTTGTTTTCAAATTCTTTGTGGATCTGTGTAATCTGAGGGAAACATGCGCCTCTAATATGGTCATACATTGGGCAGGAGGGTAGGAAGTGCAGCTTAGTTTCCACCTAATTTTGTGGGCAGTGTCCACATAGCCTGTCTTCTCTTCAGAGCCATGTCTGCCTACAGCGGCCTTTCTCAATAGCAAGGCAATGCTCACTGAATCTGTACATAGTCACAGCTTTCCTTAAGTGTGGGTCAGGTATTCTGCCACTGTGTACTCTCTGTTTCGGGCCAAATAGCATTCTAATTTGCTCAGTTTTTTTGTTAATTCTTTCCAATGTGTCAAGTAATCATCTTTTTATTTTCTCATGATTTGGTTGGGTCTAATTGTGTTGCTGTCCTGGGGCTCTGTTTGTGTTTGTGAACAGAGCCCCAGGACCAGCTTGCTTAGGGGACTCTTCTCCAGGTTCATTTCTCTATAGGGGATTGTTTTGTTATGGAACGTTTGGGAATCGCTTCCTTTTAGGCGGTTGTAGAATTTAACGTCTCTTTTCTGGATTTTATAATTAGCGGGTATCAGCCTAATCTCTCTCTCCCCTCTCTCTTTTTTTCCTTCTTTCTTTCTCTAGATTGTCCAGCAGCAAGCTCTGGTTGCTCAGTCAGCGTACCTGTCTCCTGTAGCAACTGTTGCCAGTTTACAGATGCAGCAGATGGCAGCGCTCAACGCAAACGGAATCATCGCCACGCCCATCACATCTTCCTCTGGTACACACACACACACACACACACACACACACACACACACACACACACACACACACACACACACACACACACACACACACACACACACACACACACACACACACACACACACACACACACACACACACACACACACACACACACACACACAGAGAGAGACAGACACACACTTACAGATGCTTACGGATACTGTATGTTAGTAATAACATAGATTGATCTTATGTTTACTATGCTATGCAGATCAAGTCTGTCTATTTGATGTACATTTACTTCTCTTCATTGGTTTCTAAGTTCATCTGCTTATGAGTGCATCTCAATAGTGTAAAGTAGCTTCTTCTCCTCATCTAATCAGCATCCTTTACAGTCTACACTAATCGATTCAACACTCATCTGAAAGCTGGGAATTACCTTTCACCAGTCTAGTTTTTTTTAACATCAATTCAGATTGAGGAAGGTAGACAAGAAGAGGAAGCCACTTTACAATGAGATGCACCCTTCCCTTAACTCCCTTTGCCCCACTAACCAATCATTGCTTCTCCCCTGCATTTATGCCCTGCCTTTTTCTCTTTCTTATACACTATAGAGTCTAGTAGCTGTCAATCACAATATCTCCTCCACTGTGATTGGTCCTCCCGGTTTGCAGGTACGAATACCCCTCCAACCATCTCAGCCACGCCCGTGCCATCACTACCTCCACCTCTAGGAGTCAATGGTTACAGTCCACCAACCAATGGACAGCAAGCATCAGAAGCACTATACACCAATGGCATTCATGCGTACCAAGGTACGAGCTGAATTACCAAAGATAGAATATTTACCACAGAAATACTGATATCCCCATGTGTTCCCTATATTCACTCTCTGCTCTGCCACTCCCTCCCTCCCTCCTTTCCTGGTTTCCTGCTTCCCTCCCTCCCTGGTTTCCTCCCTCCCTCCCTCCCTCCCTCTCTCTCTCTCTCTCTCTCTCTCTCTCTCTCTCTCTCCCTCCCTCCCTCCCTCCCTCCCTGGTTTCCTCCCTCCCTCCCTCCCTCCCCCCCTCCCTCCCTGCATTCCTGCTTCCCTCCCTCCCTAATTATCTCCCTCTCTCTCTCCCTCCCTCCCTCCCTGCTTCCCCCCCTCCCTCCCTCCCTCCCTCCCTCCCTCCCTCCCTGGTTTCCTGCTTCCCTTCCTCTCTTCTTCCCTCCCTGCATTCCTGCTTCCCTCCCTCCCTACTTATCTCCTTTCCTCTCTCCCTCCCTCCCTGCTTCTCTCCCTCTCTCTCTCCCTCCCTCCCTCCCTGCCTCCCTCCCTCCCTGCTTCCCTCCCTCCCTCCCTGCTTCCCTCCCTCCCTCCCCTGCTTCCCTCCCTCCCTCCCTGCTTCCCTCCCTCCCTACTTATCTCCTTTCCTCTCTCCCTCCCTCCCTCCCTCCCTGCTTCTCTCCCTCCCTCCTCCTCCCTCCCTCCCTCCCTCCCTGGTTTCCTGCTTCCCTCTCTCTCTCCCTCCCTCCCTGCCTCCCTCCCTCCCTGCTTCCCTCCCTCCCTCCCTCCCACCCTCCCTCCCTCCCTCCCTGCTTCTCTCCCTCCCTCCCTCCCTCCCTCCCTCCCTCCCTCCCTGGTTTCCTGCTTCCCTCCCTCTCTTCCTTCCTCCCTGCATTCCTGCTTCCCTCCCTCCCTACTTATCTCCTTTCCTCTCTCCCTCCCTCCCTGGCTCCCTCCCTCCCTGCTTCTCTCCCTCTCTCTCTCCCTCCCTCCCTGCCTCCCTCCCTCCCTGTTTCCCTCCCTCTCTCCCTGCAGCCCAGAGTCCAGCATTATCTCTAGATCCTCTCCAGCAGGCGTATGCAGGCATGCAGCACTACACAGGTGGGCCACAGTCACACACACTACCAGCTCCTATGACACTTCTAGTGACTGGGTTCATTTTGCATTGTCAGAATGGAGTCCTCCATGCTCTCAGAGCAGGACAGTAATTAACTGGTACAGCAGGGTTCCCCAGCAGTGATTTTATTTAGCCACCCAAATTTTAGGAGATAAAAGACCAAAAACACCAGCAAGTGATTTAAAAAAAGATTTCAACATGATTTCCAATGCATAGTAGAGAGATATATGTGATGGTATACAAATGTAAGCAAGGTTTGAAATTATTATGTTTTAGTCAAACACTATATCGGAAGGGCCTCCCGGGTGGGGCAGTGGTCTAGAGCACTGCATCGCAGTGCTAGCTGCGCCACCAGAGTCTCTGCGACCGGGAGGTCCGTGGGGCGACGCACAATTGGCATAGCGTCGTCCGGGTTAGGGAGGGTTTGGCCGGTAGGGATATCCTTGTCTCATCGCGCTCCAGCGACTCCTGTGGCGGGCCGGGCGCAGTGCGCGCTAACCGAGGGGGACGGGTGTACGGTGTATCCTCCGACACATTGGTGCAGCTGGCTTCCGGGTTGGAGGCGCGCTGTGTTAAAGAAGCAGTGCGGCTTGGTTGGGTTGTGCTTCGTAGGACGCATGGCTTTCGACCTTCGTCTCTCCCGAGCCCGTACGGGAGTTGTAGCGATGAGACAAGATAGTAATTACTAGCGATTGGATACCACGAAAATTGGGCAGAAAATGGGATAACATTTAAAAAAAAAACAAAAAAAAAACAAAAAACACTATATCGGGATTCTTGTGGTCAATTTAGAGTATACAAATGACTTGTAATTATGTTCCGGTCCCCTGACCATCGACTCAAGAAACTCAGAGGTTAATCTAGTTGATGATCCCTGTGGTACAGGGTCAGAGGTGAATCTAGTTGATGATCCCTGGGGTACAGGTTCGGAGGTTAATCTAGTCGATGATCCCTGTGGAAAAGGGTCAGAGGTGAATCTAGTTGATGATCCCTGGGGTACAGGTTCGGAGGTTAATCTAGTCGATGATCCCTGTGGTACAGGGTCAGAGGTGAATCTAGTTGATGATCCCTGGGGTACAGGGTCAGAGGTGAATCTAGTTGATGATCCCTGGGGTACAGGCTCAGAGGTTATTCTAGTTGATGATCCCTGTGGTACAGGGTCAGAGGTGAATCTAGTTGATGATCCCTGGGGTACAGGGTCAGAGGTGAATCTAGTTGATGATCCCTGGGGTACAGGCTCAGAGGTTATTCTAGTTGATGATCCCTGTGGAAAAGGGTCAGAGGTGAATCTAGTTGATGATCCCTGGGGTACAGGGTCAGAGGTGTGTTCCTCCCTACCATCTCTGCCATTGAGGGCATGTAGGGTAATCTGATCCTAGATCTGTGGTTAGGGGGTGACTTGGACCTTCAACCAGTGTTTCATCATCTGATGTCACTCTCTCTCTCATCACAGCGGCGTACCCTGCTGCCTATGGATTGGTCGGCCAGCATTTTCCACAGCAACCTACCCTGGTTGCCCAGCAACACCAGCAGCCCCAGCAACAGCAGCAGCGAGAAGGTGATGTCACTTCCTGTCTCTCAGACAGCACCTGTTGTGTGTGTGTGTGTGTGTCTCAGATTAGTGTGCGTGTGAATCACAGATCCTCATGAATATGTGTGTGTGTGTCTCTCCGTCACAGACCCTAACGTGTGTTTGTATTCCTCCCCTAGGGCCGGAGGGTTGTAATATCTTCATCTACCACCTGCCTCAGGAGTTCAGTGACAGTGAGATGCTCCAGATGTTTCTGCCCTTTGGAAACGTCATCTCAGCTAAAGTCTTTGTAGACCGCGCCACCAACCAGAGCAAGTGCTTCGGTAAGACAGAGAGAGAGGGATTGGAGGGGGAGAGATAGGAGAGAGGCAGGGATGGGTGAATAGTGAGTATCCAGGAGAAAAGGAAAGAAAGGAGGAACGGAGGAGAAATGGAGGGAGATAAGAGAGAATTGCAATTCCACCTGTTGCTATGATTCATGATGATTATAACTCACAGTTGCTGGTAGCATACTGTATGACTGTATCTCTGTCTGTTGCAATGAAGCAATGTGATTATACATGTTATATTACATTTCAGAATGTTTCTCTCTCTGTTCCCTCTTCCTCTCTCGTTCCTCCCTCCCCAGGTTTTGTGAGTTTTGACAACCCATCCAGTGCCCAGACTGCCATCCAGGCTATGAATGGGTTCCAGATCGGCATGAAGAGACTCAAGGTGCAGCTGAAACGACCTAAAGACGCCAACCGCCCCTACTGAAGGAGAGAGAGAGAGAGAGAGAGGGGTGAGAAGTGATAGGGGCTGGGAAAGAGAGAGGGAGGAGAAAGAATGTGTGGATAGAGGGATGGAGGAATGGAAGGCAATAAAAGGGAAGAAGGGAATGAGGGAGGAGACAGGAGGGTAGAAGAGAAGGTAGGAGAGAGGAGGGTAGAAGAGAAGAGGGGAGGAGAGAGGAGGGTAGGAGAGAGGAGTATGGGAGAGAGGAGGGTAGAAGAGAGGAGGGTAGGAGGCAGGAGAGAGGTGGGGAGGAGAGAGGAGGGGAGGAGGGTAGGAGAAAGGAGGGAAGGAGAGAGGAGGGTAGGAGAGAGGAGGGTAGGAGGAAGGAGAGAGGAGGGTAGAAGAGAGGAGGGTAGGAGAGAGGAGGGTAGGATGCAGGAGAGAGGCGGAGAGGAGAGAGGAGGGGAGGAGGGTAGGAGAAAGGAGGGTAGGAGAGAGGAGTATGGGAGAGAGGATGGTAGAAGAGAGGAGGGTAGGAGGCAGGAGAGAGGTGGGGAGGAGAGAGGAGGGGAGGAGGGAGGAGGGGAGGAGAAAGGAGGGTATGAGAGAGGAGGGGAGGAGGGTAGGAGAAAGGAGGGTATGAGGGAGGAGAGAGGAGGGTAGAAGAGAGGAGGGTAGGAGGAAGGACAGAGGAGGGTAGAAGAGAGGAGGGTAGGAGAGAGGAGGGAGGGTAGGAGGCAGGAGAGAGGCGGAGAGGAGAGAGGAGAGAGGAGGGTAGGAGAAAGGAGGGTAGGAGAGAGGAGTATGGGAGAGAGGATGGTAGAAGAGAGGAGGGTAGGAGGCAGGAGAGAGGTGGGGAGGAGAGAGGAGGGGAGGAGGGAGGAGGGTAGGAGAAAGGAGGGTATGAGAGAGGAGGGGAGGAGGGTAGGAGAAAGGAGGGTATGAGGGAGGAGGGTAGAAGAGAGGAGGGTAGGAGGAAGGAGAGAGGAGGGTAGAAGAGAGGAGGGTAGGGTAGGAGGCAGGAGAGAGGCGGAGAGGAGAGAGGAGGGTTGGAGTGAGGTCGGGGAGGCGTGTAAGAGAGAAGTGATGGGAAGGAGGAGGGATATTTGGGTTTGGGGAGGAAACAGGAAAGATTGACAATGGAGTTTATGCAAGCTGCTGTCAGTCACAGCTTTCTAAAAAGCTGATTGGTGAAAGGGCTATATGACGAGAGTGGGCGGGATCTTAATTAAATAAGCAGTGCATATGTGGTAAAGAATATTAAACACATGAAATAACAAAAAAATGCTTTGTAGGTAGTTCAATCATTTAGAGATATTGTAGCCAAATTAATCAAAACTAAATTATTGAAATATTGTTATCCAACTTTATATTTTTTATTTATTTTTATTTTCTGATGTTTTTTAATCTTTTCCTGAAACAACAACATACCTCACCCGAGATCCTCCCGTCCAATCATAATTCGCGGGGATCCCATCACTATGGTTACCTAGCGACTGATAAAGCCCCGACCCCCCTTCCTCTCACGTGTTGTAAGTTGATTGGTTGGCCTGTGTCTGGGTTGCTGTGGAGGTGGATTGCCTGTGCTGGTTGCCCTTGGCGATTTTTTTGTTTGTTCCGTCGCCCCGAGCAACCGGCCATGCACTGACCTGCATGCCCTGTTGCCGTGGTGACCACAGACTGTGTTTGGTGCATTGTGACTTTCTTTTGTATTGACCTGTGCACATACTGATCAATAACTGTCAATAACTGGGATCTGATTAATTAAGTATCAATTGATTCGATTGAATATCCGCATTGACTGATGGATAATTGTATTGGATATTTGGATAAATTCTGTATTAATGGTCGTTGTTTTTCCGCAGTTTCGTTTTTGATCAGTTTCTGTAGTGTTCTGTTTGGTGTCATTATCATTATAGTGCTACTGTATATTTGGGCTAGACTGAGGTGGGCAAGGGGGCTGTGTGTGTGTGTGTGTGTGTGTGTGTGTGTGTGTGTGTGTGTGTGTGTGTGTGTGTGTGTGTGTGTGTGTGTGTGTGTGTGTGTGTGTGTGTGTGTGTGTGTGTGTGTGTGTGTGTGAGGGTGTCCAAAGTTAACTGTGTGATTACAGTAGGTTTATGAATGTTTTCCTACAGTCTCAAAACAGGCCATTCAGTGTGTAATGAGGTGACAGATAATGGGGCCCCTTCATGTGTTGTTGGGCTTAAAGTACAAAATTACACCATAAACTATCCCAGTCTAGTCCAGCCCAGCTCAGTCCAGTCCAGCCCAGCCTAGTCCAGCCCAGCCATCTGCATTCGGTGCTGATCATAGCCTATGCGGATATAGAGGTGGGTAACCCCTTTGTAAGGAAAATGTGTGAAATGATTTAGCATGTGTAAGCTAAGCAATGAATTGTAAATAACTCCCCATAAACAGCACACATTCCTAGGATAAGTCCCAGTCCATCTCATAGTTTAAAGAGTCTTCATCACCTGGTCGCATTTCCTTCATCTGCACTGAAACCAAATAATAGGTGAAAACAATATGGTGGAAGATGAGCAGATGAGCGTAGAGAGGAAAGAGACAGGGAGAGGAAGTTACTTCAGACTATTCAGATGCAGCACTGGACTGTGGACCTCTGATGACACTAAACTCTGCTGATCTGGATTCTGATTGGTAGGCTGTGTGTCCTTGGCTTCTGATTGGTAAGACTGTGGACTGGCCTGACTTTCTGATTGGTGTCTATTTCCCCTTCTTTTCTACCAGTCTATTTCCCCCTCCTGTTTTATATCACTCCATCTCTCCTTTTCTCCCCTCCCATCTTTCTCTCTCTTGCTTCCTTTCTCTCTCCCCTTCTCTCACCCCCCTGGCCAGTGTTTTGAGGTAATGGTTTGTGGTTGTGATGGTGCCTCTTGCCGATTGGAAAACAGACTTAAACTATAGGAATTCTGGGAGAATTAATATACATGGGGGAAAAATTGTATCTTGGTATGGGTAGAGGTTACCCATAAAGCCAGATCTAGGATCAGCTAACCTGCCCCAAATCAAAACGTTAACCATATGGGAGAAAACACAAAACTGAACTTAGATCAGTTTATCTGAATAATCTAATAATAGCATTAAAAGACTACAAATTAGAACAATAATATTGTAATTGCTTTAATTTACATGAGAAGCTACCACACAGAATTCTAGGCTACTTGTGGACTAAGGGAGACTGTTACCCAGAATTTCTATACTGCAACTGCCAGAGAGTGATGCATGTTGGGAACCTTTGCTTGCCGTGATCTAAGACACAAGCACAACGTGTGCGTGCACGGACACACACACACACACACACACACACACACACACACACACACACACACACACACACACACACACACACACACACACACACACACACACACACACACACACACACACACACACACACACACACACACACACACAGACATACATACATACAATTAGAGAAAAGGCAAAAGGCCTCCCAAATGACAACAACAACATTCATGGATATTTCACTGTGTTGAGTTGCATGCCCTGGACACTCTGTATGTCTATGTGTAAAAGCACCATGACGTTATCCCTGTTGAAAAACACAGAGGTTTACTAAAGTAACCAATGATGCAGACTTAGTAGAGGTAAACTGTTTTGTGCAAATGGTTTCTGGTGATAGATTATTCGGTTGGAAATGTCATCCAGATGAGGGATGAATTGTTTCCATACTGTTATTTCTTTGTTCTCTGATATATAGAGGATTATAGTATTAGTTAACCAGAAAACTATATCCATGTCCTAACAAGCTTTCTCACTCTCTCTCTTTCTCTCTCTCTCTTCATCTGTCCCCCAACCCCTCCCTCTCACTCTTCCTTCCTTCGCTCTCGCAGGTGAAGTTTTCAGACTCCGGCCGTGGTGGAATCCCAGCGTGCATTGCACCCTCAGACCTACTACCTTTCTTTTGAGCGACGGGAAACAGCACACACACACACACACAAACACCACACTCACACACACCACACACACATTGCACTCTAAAATGACCAAGGCACAGATATTGACCAATGTACATATTATAGTCCTCACAAACACAAACACTCACATACTTTCAAATACATATATGTCAGTAATCGTACCCATTGAACTGGACTCAGTTTGAAAATGGTTTGTGAGGAGTTTGTCTGGAGTGTGTAGGGCAGTGAAAATCACACACCTACACGACCCAGGAAGTACTTACTAAAGTCATTGATGAGATGATGAATAATGGTGATATATCACTTCTTTGGACCAGAACATGTCATATTACATGACTATTACATGTGTATAACATGATACAAATAGGAAGGCCTCCATTTCGTAATAAAAAAAGGAAAACAGGAAAAAATATTGAGACAAAATGAGTGGTTTAGAGAAACTTTGGAGAGAGATCCTTATGGCCTGTAAATAATTTAGTTTAAGAAGAGTAACATTTAGAAACTTACAAAAGAACGCAAAAAGAAGAGTACTTTAGATAAATCACTGAAAAATGACACAATATTATTACTATTATTGTTATTATTATTATTATCTTCGTTAGGGGATATTTTATTAGAAATAAAGAAATGGGAGAATCACAAACATATTTTCAATTTCTACTTAGATTTTAGGATAAATGTGGTGGGAGGGATTGCACCTTTTCTGAGAGGTTTTAATATTTTAACAATTTTTTATTTATTGAGTAATTTATCAATTATTTTTGTTAATAGGGAGAAATGATGAAGGGTTTAACGGGGTTACGAGTTTCTGATTTTAGAATTTTTTTAGAGCAAAAAAGGGTCTGTTTCTGTCAGACTCTGTCAGAGTAATTATAATTATGAATGAATTATTACAACAATGATATTTATTTCTTATTTATTGAGTCTGTTTTTGATCCAATCTCTTTTTAAGTTAAAATAAAAAGTATTATACATCAAATACGTTTTTCGTGATTTATTGTGTGTGTGTGTTTGTGTAAGAGAGCGAGAGGGGGAGGGACAGAGGAGAGTTCGAGAGAGAGGTAGAGGGGAGAAGGAACAGTTAAAATATGTAAAAGAGAGAGAGAAGGAACAGTACAGATTGTAATTGACCAGTAGAGGGCGACACAGGCACAGATCCCAGTCTCCACCTCAGTAGGTAGTTCTCTCTCGAGAGGTTCTAGTAGATATGGTAGGTAGTTCTCTCTCAAGAGAGGTTCTGGTAGATATGGTAGGTAGTTCTCTCTCAAGAGAGGTTCTGGTAGATATGGTAGGTAGTTCTCTCTCAGGAGAGGTTCTGGTAGATATGGTAGGTAGGCTATAGCCCTGCCCCAAACCACCGGTAGTTATCTAGGTTGACATGTTCAAGGGTGAGAGAGTTTATCAGTCATTCTTTATGAGAGCCTAAGTGTGCATGGTGTTTATAAAGAGTTGGGAAAGCTACTGCATGATGGCTATGTGATTGTAATCACATCACAGTCAAAGGTTGGCTCTGCACTGAAGTCTGAGGTGGTGTGTTCACTTAATAATATGTAGCCTAAATGTGCATTAAATAATGTAGTTAAACCTGTCTGCAATACATATCTCAACTTCAATATATAAATATAATAACATAAGGTATGCCATGAGTAGCGTAGGCCTACACAGCAAATTCTCCAGTGTTAAATCAACACTGGCCAGTGTCTATACGGGTCTTTTGAGTGTTAAATTATGACTGTGCTCGTGCTGACGCTGTTACACTTCCTGGTCCCTTCCTTTATGCAAATTATTTCACAGCTATTCTTTCAAAATAATATTTATGTATTTATTGTAAGACACACATTGATGTAATCAGTTAATGGGGCCACCTGTAAATGCTTTTATAGGGCAGGATAATTATGATTTAAATGGTTTCTCTGTCCAGATCTGTCTACACTTGTACAATATACAGACAACATATGTGTCTGACTACCTCTGGAGGTGTATGGTGTCTTTTGATTGTCTAAACCTGTCTACAAATGTGGGCACAATGAGCATGTGGACAAGATCAGGACAAAGGACGCAAGTTAGAACCATGTATTAACGGAGCTAGAGTCAGTGTTTGGGACTGAACACTTTCAGTGTTATGCACATACATACTACATGTTAATGTTTTTAAATGTATGTCAATTGTAAAGTATTTTGTCTGTAATGTCTTTCTCGTTATATGTCGGGCCCCAGTAAGACTAGCTGTCACCACTGGCATCGGCTAATGGGGATCCTAATAAATCAAATGCAATAACAACTCATATAGTATTTTGATCACTATGAAGTGTATATAGTTTACAACAATGGTGTTATGCAATAACACCTTATATAGTATTTGAAGTCTTTATTGCCACATGCTCTTATGTATGTGTTTATAAAGACTTGGCAGCAGACATGCTAAAATGTTAATGAACATAACCATAGACCCATAAAACTGGTACATCACTTCCATTTACGGGTGGCCAAAAATAAGGATTTGAAAGCCACGCCCCCACGAATCCAATATAATTTTCCAGTGTGCCTTGCCTTTTCGAGTGAATTGTAGAGTTACCGCCCATGACTGTATTTGTTAGTGAGAGAGACATGATTGTTGAATTCGTTCATTTTCAGTTCCGTGGACTTGACCAAGTGAGTTTCTACTGTATGCGAATGTTATCATTAAAACTAAATTGTTTATCACAATATATCACCATTATTCTGGCTTGCAAAGTGACATGTAACTCCTATTGGAATCCAGCCAGAGTTAGGACATCCAACAGTTTACATTGTTATTCACACGCAACCTGCATTCAGAACAACTTTTAGAGTTAGGAACATTGATAAAGGACACTACCTAAACCATTTAAACTGGAACAACCATTTCAGTAACTCTGAAAAAAAACTGTTTTTGTGTTGTCATTATGGGGTATTGTGTGTAGATTGGTGAGGGGGAAAAACTATTGAATACATTTTTGAATAAGGCTGGAATGTAACAAAATGTGGACAAAGTCAAGGGGTCTGAATAGTTTCCGAATACACTGTACATGTAAAGTGGGTAAAACAGTATGTAAACATTATTATTAAAGTGACCAATGTAACTAGCTGGCTACCGGATGGTAGCTGGCTAGTGACATTGTCTAAGGTTCAGGGCAGGGCACTGCTCATTTTTCAGTATAACATTTATAATGTTGATTCAGGCATTAACTCTCTAAGAGTGCAATTAACACTCATTGGTGTAACTCAATAAATCTAACTAACGGATTAGATTAGTTAAAATGTATATATGTTATTTATCTTTTTGTAGCATTAGATGAATCATTCAATTAGTAATGCAAAAACACAGTTATTAAAAACAATCCTAAAAAAATCTAGTTGCAGTAGGCATGCTGGGAAATATGATAATGATGGGTGTGATTTTGATGGGAATGTTTTATTCTCCACTGAGTAAAACTGACACAATCAAACTGTCACACTCAACACTAGTAATTAACACCAACACGGGGGTTCTTTTATACCAATGAGTGTTAATTGCACTCTTAGAGAGTTAACACCTGAATCAACATTATAAATGTTATACTGAAAAATGAGCAGTGCCCTGCCCTGAACCTTAGACAATGTCACTAGCCAGCTACCATCCGGTACTCTACCCTGCCCCTTAGAGACTGATGCACTATCTAATGTACATAGAGTCATTGAACACTGGTCACTTTAATAATGTTTACATACTGTTTTACCCACTTTACATGTACAGTGCATTCGGAAGCTTTTCAGACCCCTTGACTTTTTCCACATTTTGTTACATTCCAGCCTTATTCAAACATGTATTAAATTGTTTTTTTCCCTTATCAATCTACACACAATACCCCAAAATGACAACACAAAAACAGGTTTTTAGACATTTTTGCAAATGTATTAAAATTAAAAAACGGAAATATTACATTTACATAAGTATTCAGACCCTTTATTCAGTACTTTGTTGAAGCACCTTAAGCAGCGATTACAGCCTCGAGTATTCTTGGGTATGTATGACGCTATAAGCTTGGCAAACCTGTATTTGGGGAGTTTCTCCCATTCTTCTAGGCAGATCCTCTCAAGCTCTGTCAGGTTGGATGGGGAGCGTTGTTGCACAGCTATTTTCAGGTCTCTCCAGAGATGTTCGATCGGGTTCAAGTCCGGGCTTTGGCTGGGCCACTCAAGGACATTCAGAAACTTCTCCCGAAGCCACTCCTGCGTTGTCTTGGCTGTGTGCTTAGGGTCATTGTCCTGTTGGAAGATGAACCTTCGCCCCAATCTGTGGTCCTGAGCACTCTGGAGCAGGTTGTCATCAAGGATCTCTCTGTACTTTGCCCCGTTCATCTTTCTCTCGATCCTGACTAGTCTCCCAGTCCCTGCCGCTGAAAAACATTACCACAGCATGATACTGCCACCACCATGCTTCACCGTAGGGATGGTGCCAGGTTTCCTCCAGACGTGATGCTTGGCATTCAGTCAAAATAGTTCAATCTTGGTTTAATCAGACCAGATAATCTTGTTTCTCATGGTCTGAGAATCTTTAGGTGCCTTTTGGCAAACACCGAGTGGGCTGTCATGTGCCTTTTACTGAGGAGTGGCTTCCGTCTGTTACTATAAAAGCCTGATTGTTGGAGTGCTGCAGAGATGGTTGTCCTTCTGGAAGGTTCTCCCATCTCCACAGAGGAAATCTGGAGCTCTGTCAGAGTGACCATCGGGTTCTTGGTCACCTCCCTGACCAATGCCCTTCCGCCGTGATTTCTCAGTTTGGCCGGGCGGCCAGCTCTAGGAAGAGTCTTGGTGGTTCCAAACTTATTCCATTTAAGATTCATGGAGGCCACTGTGTTCTTGGGGACCTTCAATGCTGCATACATTTTTTGGTACCCTTCCCCAGATCTGTGCTTCGACATAATCCTGTCTCGGAGCTCTACGGACAATTCCTTCAACATCTTGGATTGGTTTTTGCTCTGACATGCATTGTCATCTGTGACAGGTGTGTGCCTTTTCAAATCATGTCCAATCAATTGAATTTACTACAGGTGGACTCCAATGAAGTTGTAGAAACATCTCAAGGATGATCAATGGAAACAGGATGCACCTGAGCTCAATTTAGAGACTCATAGCAAAGGGTCTGAATGCTTATGTAAATAAGATATTCACATAAGTAATTTCTAAAAACCTGTTTTTGCTTTGTTATTATGGGGTATTGTGTGTTGATTGATGAGAATGTCAAAAAAAATCGATTTTAGAATAAGACTAATGTAACAAAATGTGGAAAAAGTCAAGGGGTCTTAATACTTTCCGAATGCATTGTATATACTGTATTCTAGTGATGGCTTATCGTATATAACTACTGCTGTACAGACCTTTTCTATTCACATAGTCCACACTGTCTTTACACACACCATTCACTTAGGGTGAGTTCAGAAAGAGTGGGACATCATATCAACTGGCACAGCTTAATCCTAACGGTTTATTTCTTGGTCTTGGTTACTAAATCCTTGCTGACAAACCACATGATCCAAATCACATCAATTCATTGGTGTGACCTCAGAGAGGGGGGCAGAGCAAACTTCAAACGTTTTTTTCTGTTTTGATGTTAAGGTATAAAACTGTCATAAATAATGCACTGTGCCAAATGGTGATGTAAATGTGTATACTATGTACTGGTGCATCAAAATACATTAAAAAGTTGCTAATATTATGTTTCCACTTTGTAATTCAGTAATTGTTTTTCAACCATAGCTAGCTAAAGTAGGACGGCATGGAGTAGGTAAAGTGGGACGGCATGGAGTAGGTAAAGTGGGACAGCATGGAGTAGCTAAAGTAGGACGGCATGGAGTAGGTAAAGTGGGACAGCATGGAGTAGCTAAAGTAGAACAGCATGGAGTAGCTAAAGTAGGACAGCATGGAGTAGCTAAATTAGAACAGCATGGAGTAGCTAAAGTAGAACAGCATGAAGTAGCTAAAGTGGGACAGCATGGAGTAGCTGAAGTAGAACAGCATGGAGTAGCTAAAGTAGAACAGCATGGAGTAGCTAAAGTAGAACAGCATGGAGTAGCTAAAGTAGAACAGCATGGAGCAGCTAAAGTAGAACAGCATGGAGTAGCTGAAGTAGGACAGCATGGAGTAGCTAAAGTAGAACAGCATGGAGTAGCTAAAGTAGGACAGCATGGAGTAGCTAAAGTAGCACAGCATGGAGTAGCTAAAGTAGGACAGCATGGAGTAGCTAAAGTAGGGCAGCATGGAGTAGCTAAAGTGGGACAGCATGGAGTAGCTAAAGTAGGACAGCACGGAGTAGCTAAAGTGGGACAGCATGGAGTAGCTAAAGTAGGACAGCATGGAGTAGCTAAAGTAGCACAGCATGGAGTAGCTAAAGTAGGACAGCATGGAGTAGCTAAAGTAGCACAGCATGGAGTAGCTCAAGTAGAACAGCATGGAGTAGCTCAAGTAGAACAGCATGGAGTAGCTCAAGTAGAACAGCATGGAGTAGCTAAAGTGGGACAGCATGGAGTAGCTAAAGTAGGACAGCACAGAGTAGCTAAAGTGGGACAGCATGGAGTAGCTAAAGTAGAACAGCATGGAGTAGCTAAAGTAGCACAGCATGGAGTAGCTAAAGTAGGACTGCCTGGAGTAGCTAAAGTGGGACAGCATGGAATAGCTCAAGTAGAACAGCATGGAGTAGCTAAAGTGGGACAGCATGGAGTAGCTAAAGTGGGACAGCATGGAGTAGCTAAAGTAGAACAGCCTGGAGTAGCTAAAGTGGGACAGCATGGAGTAGCTAAAGTAGGACAGCCTGGAGTAGCTGAAGTAGCACAGCATGGAGTAGCTGAAGTGGGACAGCATGGAGTAGCTGAAGTAGGACAGCCTGGAGTAGCTGAAGTGGGACAGCATGGAGTAGCTGAAGTAGGACAGCAGGGAGTAGCTGAAGTAGGACAGCCTGGAGTAGCTGAAGTGGGACAGCATGGAGTAGCTGAAGTGGGACAGCATGGAGTAGCTAAAGTAGAACAGCATGGAGTAGCTAAAGTAGGACAGCCTGGAGTAGCTGAAGTGGGACAGCATGGAGTAGCTAAAGTAGGGCAGCCTGGAGTAGCTGAAGTAGCACAGCATGGAGTAGCTGAAGTGTGACAGCATGGAGTAGCTGAAGTAGGACAGCAGGGAGTAGCTGAAGTAGGACAGCCTGGAGTAGCTGAAGTGGGACAGCATGGAGTAGCTGAAGTGGGACAGCATGGAGTAGCTGAAGTAGGACAGCCTGGAGTAGCTAAAGTAGGACAGCACGGAGTAGCTAAAGTAGAACAGCATGGAGTAGCTAAAGTAGGACAGCCTGGAGTAGCTGAAGTGGGACAGCATGGAGTAGCTGAAGTGGACAGCATGGAGTAGCTGAAGTGAGACAGTCTTATTGGCTTTTCCAATGGAGGAAAGAGATTCAGTTTACATTAGGGACCTCCTGTACTTAGGCTAGACAGGGCTCTGGTGTTGTTTAACTATATCCTGTTCATGTTTTCTTGTAGTACTGTTATTAGTACTGCTATTTGAGTGAATTCAGAAAAAGTGTGACCCTTTTTGCGTTTCCCTCTTCTGTAACCTCTTCAGACCTCTAGCCAACAAATTAGCCCAACACATGATACATTCTGAAATCCTCAGATGTTTCCTAATCACACAAAATGTAATTGTCATTGGGTTACAATTAACACTATAATAATGGTTTCTCGTTTACCTGACCTGCTGTCCCAGTCTACCAATACAAACTGAAAATATGGTTTTGATATTTTTTGTGTGTGTGATAAGGAAATGTCTTGAGGATTTCAGAAATGTATTATGTGGCATTGGGATAATATGTTGGATAGATGTCAAAAAAGGTTACAGGAGACATAAATGCAAAAAGTGTACCACTATTACCACCTAGTTGAAACTGGAACAGCAGCAAGGCCAGGTGGACTGGGGACAGCAAGGAGTCATCATGCCCGGTAGTCCTGACGCATGGTCCTAGGGCTCAGGTCCTCCGAGAGAGAGAAAGAAAGAGAGAAGGAGAGAATTAGAGAGAGCATACTTAAATTCACACAGGACACCGGATAAGACAGGAGAAGTACTCCAGATATAACAAACTGACCCTAGCCCCCCGACACATAAACTACTGCAGCATAAATACTGGAGGCTGAGACAGGAGGGGTCAGGAGACACTGTGGCCCCATCCGATGATACCCCCGGACAGGGCCAAACAGGAAGGATATAACCCCACCCACTTTGCCAAAGCACAGCCCCCGCACCACTAGAGGGATATCTTCAACCAACAACTTACAATCCTGAGACAAGGCCGAGTATAGCCCACAAAGATCTCCGCCACGGCACAAACCAAGGGGAGGCTCCAACCCAGACAGGAAGATCACGTCAGTGACTCAACCCACTCAAGTGATGCACCCCTCCTAGGGACGGCATGAAAGAGCACCAGTAAGCCAGTGACTCAGCCCCTGTAATAGGGTTAGAGGCAGAGAATCCCAGTGGAGAGAGGGGACCGGCCAGGCAGAGACAGCAAGGGCGGTTCGTGGCTCCAGAGCCTTTCCGTTCACCTTCACACTCCTGTACCAGACTACACTCAATCATATGACCTACGTGCTTCTACACCTGCATTGCTTGCTGTTTGGGGTTTTAGGCTGGGTTTCTGTACAGCACTTCAAGATATTAGCTGATGTACGAAGGGCTATATAAAATAAACTTGATTTGATTTGATTTGATAAGTCTTCAGTAAAGACTTAAGGGTTGCGACCGAGTCTGCGTCTCTCACATGGGTAGGCAGACCATTCCATAAAAATGGAGATCTATAGGAGAAAGCCCTGCCTCCAGCTGTTTGCTTAGACGTTCTAGGGACAATTAGGAGGCCTGCGTCTTGTGACCGTAGCGTACGTGTAGGTATGTACGGCAGGACCAACTCGGAAAGATAGGTAGGAGCAAGCCCATGTAACGCTTTGTAGGTTAACAGTAAAACCTTGAAATCAGCCCTTGCCTTAACAGGAAGCCAGTGTAGGGAGGCTAGCACTGGAGTAATATGATCACATTTTGGGGTTCTAGTCAGGATTCTGGCAGTCGTATTTAGCACTAACTGAAGTTTATTTAGTGCTTTATCCGGGTAGCCGGAAAGTAGAGCATTGCAGTAGTCTAACCTAGAAGTAACAAAAGCATGGATAAATTTTTCTGCATCATTTTTGGACAAAAAATGTCTGATTTTTGCAATTTTACATAGATGGGAAAAAGCTGTCCTTGAAACAGTCTTGATATGTGTCATAGCTGTCGCTTTCCTCATCCTCAGATGAGGTGAGGAGAGAAGGATCTTCTGACCAAAATGCGGAGTCTGGGAAATATGCCATCTTTATTTTATAACGAACACCGATGACAACGAAAACAAACACTTTCAAAACTTACAAAATAACAAACGACGTAGAACGGAACCTGAACATAAACTCACATAACAAACGTAAACTCACGGACAGGAACGTTACATCGAAACACACGAACAGCCAAACAGTCCCGTAAGTGAAACACATCGACAACGACGAAGACATCACAGGAGACAATCACCCACAAACACACAGTGATAATGCCCTACCTAAATATGACTCTTGATTAGAGGAAAATGCAAACCACCTGCCTCTAATCAAGAGCCATACCAGGCAAACCGAAACCAACATAGAAACAGGTAACATAGACTGCCCACCCAAAACACATGCCCTGACCAAAAACACATAAAAACTAACATAAATAGGTCAGGACTGTTACAGTACCCCCCCCCCAAGGTGCGAACGCCGGGCGCACCAGCACAAAGTCCAGGGGAGGGTCCGGGTGGGCAGTTGACCACGGTGGTGGTTCCGGTTCCGGACGCTGTCCCCATACCACCATAGTCACTCCCCTCTTCTGTCTACCCCTACCACTGACCACCCAAACATTACCTTCCCCTAAATAATCAGCTAGCACCGGAACAAGGGGCAGCACCGGGACAAGGGGTAGCACCGGGACAAGGGGCAGCACAAAAACAAGGGGCAGCACCAGGATAAGGACCATCACTGGAATAAGGGGCAGCACCGGGACAAGGGGCAGCACCGGGACAAGGGGCAGCACCGGGACAAGGGGCAGCACCGGGACAAGGGGCAGCACCGGGACAAGGGGCAGCACCGGGACAAGGGGCAGCACCGGGACAAGGGGCAGCACCGGGACAAGGGGCAGCACCGGGACAAGGGGCAGCACCGGGACAAGGGGCAGCACCGGGACAAGGGGCAACACCGGGACAAGGGGCAGATCCCGGCTGAAGGACTCTGGCAGGTCCTGTTTGGACGGCTCTGGCAGGTCCATGCTGGCTGACGGCTCTCGACGCTCATGGCAGACTGACGGCTCTCTACGCTCATGGCAGGCTGACGGCTCTCGACGCTCATGGCAGGCTGACGGCTCTCGACGCTCATGGCAGGCTGACGGCTCTCGACGCTCATGGCAGGCTGACGGCTCTCGACGCTCATGGCAGGCTGACGGCTCTCGACGCTCATGGCAGGCTGACGGCTCACGACGCTCATGGCGCTCTGACGGCTCTGGCTGCTCATGGCTCTCTGACGGCTCTGGCTGCTCATGGCTCACTGACGGCTCTGGCTGCTCATGGCTCTTTGACGGCTCTGGCTGCTCATGGCTCACTGACGGCTCTGGCTGCTCATGGCTCACTGACGGCTCTGGCTGCTCATGGCTCACTGACGGCTCTGGCAGATCCTGTCTGGTTAGCGGCTCTGGCAGATCCTGTCTGGTTGGCGGCTCTGGCAGATCCTGTCTGGTTGGCGGCTCTGGCAGATCCTGTCTGGTTGGCGGCTCTGGCAGATCCTGTCTGGTTGGCGGCTCTGGCAGATCCTGTCTGGCTGACGGCTCTAGCGGCTCCTGTCTGGCTGATGGCTCTAGCGGCTCCTGTCTGGCTGACGGCTCTGTAGGCTCATGGCAGACGGGCGGCTTTGCAGGCTCATGGCAGACGGGCGGCTTTGCAGGCTCCTGGCAGACGGATGGCTCAGATGGCGCTGGGAAGACGGATGGCTCAGATGGCGCTGGGAAGACAGATGGCTCAGATGGCGCTGGGGAGACGGATGGCTCAGATGGCGCTGGGGAGACGGATGGCTCAGATGGCGCTGGGGAGACGGATGGCTCTGGCCGGATATGGCGCACTGTAGACCTGGTGCGTGGTGCCGGAACTGGAGGCACCGTGCTAATGATAAGCACCTTCCTACTAGTGCGGGGAGCAGGGACAGGGCACACTGTATCCTCAAAGCCTACTCTACCCCTGATGCGTGGTACCGGCACTGGTGACGCCGGGCTGAGGACAAGCACATCAGGATTAGTAGGGGGAGAATATATAGTGTGTACAGGGCTCTGGAGACGCACTGGTAGCTTAGTGCGTGGGGCCGGAACTGGAGGCACCGGGCTAGATGCACGCACTACAGGGAGAGTGCGTGGAGGAGGAACAGGGCTCTGGAAATGCACTGGTAGCCTAGTGCGTAATGTAGGCACTGTAGGTACTAGGCTGGGGCGGGGAGGTGGCGCTGGAAATACCGGACCGTGCAGGCGTACTGGCTCTCTTGAGCATTGAGCCTGCCCAACCTTACCTGGTTGAATGCTCCCGGTCGCCCTGCCAGTGCGGCGAGGTGGAATAGCCCGCACTGGGCTATGCAGGCGAACCGGGGAAACCATGCGTAAGGCAGGTGCCATGTATGCCGGCCCGAGGAGACGCACTGGAGACCAGACGCGTTGAGCCGGCCTCATGACACCTGGCTCAATGCCCAATCTAGCCCTACCAGTGCGGGGAGGTGGAATAACCCGCACTGGGCTATGCACACGTACAGGAGACACCGTGCGCTCTACTGCGTAACACGGTGTCTGCCCGTACTCCCGCTCTCCACGGTTAGCCTGGGAAGTGGGCGCAGGTCTCCTACCTGCCCTTGGCCCACAACCCCTTAGCCCCCCCCCAAGAAATTTTTGGGAGTTACTCACGGGCTTTTCGGGCTTCCGTGCAAGACGTGTCCCCTCATAATTCCGGTTACGAGCTTGAATCTCCGGCTTCCATCCACGTCTCCTAGCTGCCTCCTCATACCAGCGCTCCTGGGCTGTGGCTGCCTCACTCTTCTCACGAGAGCAGCGATTTCCTCCAGTTTGCGCCCAGGGTCCTCTACCAGACAGGATCTCCTCCCAAGTCCAAAAGTCCTTGTTGCTCCGTCGAGCATTTTTCCCATACCGCTTGGTCTCTGTATTTTGGTGGGTGATTCTGTCATAGCTGTCGCTTTCCTCATCCTCAGATGAGGTGAGGAGAGAAGGATCTTCTGACCAAAATGCGGAGTCTGGGAAATATGCCATCTTTATTTTATAACGAACACCGATGACAACGAAAACAAACACTTTCAAAACTTACAAAATAACAAACGACGTAGAACGGAACCTGAACATAAACTCACATAACAAACGTAAACTCACGGACAGGAACGTTACATCGAAACACACGAACAGCCAAACAGTCCCGTAAGTGAAACACATCGACAACGACGAAGACATCACAGGAGACAATCACCCACAAACACACAGTGATAATGCCCTACCTAAATATGACTCTTGATTAGAGGAAAATGCAAACCACCTGCCTCTAATCAAGAGCCATACCAGGCAAACCGAAACCAACATAGAAACAGGTAACATAGACTGCCCACCCAAAACACATGCCCTGACCAAAAACACATAAAAACTAACATAAATAGGTCAGGACTGTTACAATATGTTTGTCAAAAGAGAGAACAGGGTCCAGAGTAACGCCGAGGTCCTTCACAGTTTTGTTTGAGACGACTTTACAACCATCAAGATTAATTGTCAGATTTAACAGAAGATCTCTTTGTTTCTTGGGACCTAGAACAAGCATCTCTGTTTTGTCCGAGTTTAAAAGTAGAACGTTTTCAGCCATCCACTTCCTTATGTCTGAAACACAGGCTTCTAGCGAGGGCAATTTTGGGGCTTCACCAAGTTTCATTGAAATGTACAGCTGTGTGTCATCCGCATAGCAGTGAAAGTTAACATTATGTTTTCGAATGACATCCCCAAGAGGTAAAATATATAGTGAAAACAATAGTGGTCCTAAAACGGAACCTTGAGGAACACCGACATGTACAGTTGATTTGTCAGAGGACAAACCATTCACAGAGACAAACTGATATCTTTCCGACAGATAAGATCTAAACCAGGCCAGAACTTGTCCGTGTAGACCAATTTGGGTTTCCAATCTCTCCAAAAGAATGTGGTGATCGATGGTATCAAAGCAGCACTAAGGTCTAGTAGCACGAGGACAGATGCAGAGCCTCGGTCTGACGCCATTAAAAGGTCATTTACCACCTTCACAAGTGCAGTCTCAGTGCTATGATGGGGTCTAAAACCAGACTGAAGCATTTCGTATACATTGTTTGTCTTCAGGAAGGCAGAGAGTTGCTGCGCAACAGCTTTTTCTAAAATTTTGGAGAGGAATGGAAGATTTGATATTGGCCGATAGTTTTTTATATTTTCTTGGTCAAGGTTTGGCTTTTTCAAGAGAGGCTTTATTACTGCCACTTTTAGTGAGTTTGGTACACATCCAGTGGATAGAGAGACGTTTATTATGTTCAACATAGGAGGGCCAAGCACATGAAGCAGCTCTTTAAGTAGTTTAGTTGGAATAGGATCCAGTATGCAGCTTGAAGGTTTAGAGGCCATGATTATTTTCATCATTGTGTCAAGAGATATAGTACTAAAACACTTAAGTGTCTCTCTTGATCCTAGGTCCTGGCAGAGTTGTGCAGACTCAGGACAGCTGAGCTTTGGAGGAATACGCAGATTTAAAGAGGAGTCCGTAATTTGCTTTCTAGTGATCATGATCTTTTCCTCAAAGAAGGTCATGAATTTATTACTGCTGAAGTGAAAGCCATCCTCACTTGGGGAATGCTGCTTTTTAGTTAGCTTTGCGACAGTATCAAAAATAAATTTTGGTACTACTTAAGTTGTTTTTTGGGGTATCTGTACTTTACTATTTATATTTTTGACTACTTTTACTTTTACTTCACTACATTCCTATAGAACATATTGTACTTTTTACTCAACCCATTTTCCCTGACAACCAAAGTACTCATTACAGTTTGAATGCTTAGTAGGACAGGAAAATAGTCCAATTCACGCACTTATCAAGAGAACACGTGGTCATCGCTATTGCCTCTGGTCAGGCTGATTCACTAAACACAAATGCATCTTTTGTAAATCATTTCTGACTGTTGGATTGTGCCCCTGGCTATCTGTACATTTAAAAAATAAGAAAATTGTGCTATCTGCTTTGCTTAATATAAGGCATTTTAAATTATTTATACTTTTACTTTTACTTCTACTTTTGATACTTAAGTATATTTTAGCAATTACATTTACTTTTGATACTTAAGTATATTTTAAAGCAAATACTTTTAGACTTTTCCACCACTGCTCAGTGGCATGTATTCATGGATGCCAAGGTAAACCAGGCTTCCCCACATATTTGACCAATAAATCAATTCAAATGACAAAATAATTTTGCTTTCCTCACTCTCTGTTTTCATCATTTTCCGTCATTTCGCAAGTGGCTGAATCTCATCGGCAAAATCATCCAAGCAAAGGAAACATCTTCCCTCTGTCTCAGTATGTGTAGCCCATGTATCTGATCCTATCTCTATCAAAATAGTATAACATGTTGCCGCTGTAGCATTTGATTAATTGATGCCAGCAAGCATTTGGCCTCCCTTGATCCTTTTTAAAAATAAAATAATTAGCCAATCAGCATTGAGCAGAGCTCAACTGTGGGTTGTCCTGGTACAGAAAAACGCCCCCATGAGAGGCCAGTTTGGATTTGGTATTCAGACCAATCAAATCACTTCCTTTGCAAAACATAATTTTCAGAAAAAGGTGTCTATTCTGGTCTGTGTGTGTTGATGTCCTGCAGTAGCTAGCTTGCCAAATTGGCGCTTTCCTAAACCATGGATGGAGATGGGGATTTGAACTTGTGGTTTTGAATTCGCTGTACAGGCCAATGATTATAAAGCTAGCCAGTTTACTGGCTAACGTTAGTATTCAGCTAACCATGGTTTGTGGTCATCAGCTATCCTTTAGCTCGAAAAGCTATCGCCAGTTTTGTACAACGCGACTCAGACCAGAACATACCAGACCTATTTTTCTCTCCATATCCCCGGATTTCAACCGCAAGCTCTGGACATTTACACCTGGATCTCGCAGCTAGCTAGCTGCTATCTGTGTGACTATTGGCTTACGTCGATCCCGGAGCAAACATCAATTATTCCGGAGCTAGCTTGCTGAAGAGTTCCATCAGCCACTCCTGGGCTACAATCACCTATCCGGACCCGTTTTGCTGCCGATAGCTTTTGCTGCCGTCACGACTGGACTACCGACGTTATCTGCCCGAGGGAGTTATCCAACTGGCCCCTCCGTCGCGACGTTACCTGAACGCCCATCTGCGGCCCGCTAATCGTTAGCTGTCTTATCGGCTGCTATCTGAATAGGTCTATCGGACACTTTTTCTTGGGTCACTTTAACTATATCTATTTTGCCAACTGGATTGATCCCCTCTCCCACACGGAACCCCACTAATCTACTGTCGGAAACGCACGAGGTGGCTAAAAACAGACCTCCATCCTATGCTAGCTTGCTACCGATGGCCCGGCTAGCTGTCTGAATCGCCATTACCCCAACCAGCCTCACTACTCACTGGACCCTTATGATCACTCGACTAAGCATGCCTGTCCTTAATGTCAATATGCCTTGTCCATTGCTGTTCTGGTTAGTGTTTATTGGCTTATTTCACTGTAGAGCATCTAGCCCTGCTCATTATACCTTATCCAACCTTTCAGTTCCACTACCCACACATGCGATGACATCACCTGGTTTCAATGACGTTTCTAGAGACAATATCTCTCTCATCATCACTCAATACCTAGGTTTACCTCCACTGTATTCACATCCTACCATACCTTTGTCTGTACATTATACCTTGAAGCTATTTTATCGCACCCAGAAACCTCCTTTTACTCTCTGTTCCGGACGTTCTAGACGACCAATTCTCATAGCTTTTAGCCGTACCCTTATCCTACTCCTCCTCTGTTCCTCTGGTGATGTAGAGGTGAATCCAGGCCCTGCAGTGCCTAGCTCCACTCCTATTCCCCAGACGCTCTCTTTTGATGACTTCTGTAACCGTAATTGCCTTAATTTCATGCATGTTAACATTAGAAGCCTCCTCCCTAAGACGGTTCTGACTTAGAATATGTGGACAACTACAAATACCTAGGTGTCTGGTTAGACTGTAAACTCTACATCCAGACTCACATCAAACATCTCCAATCAAAAGTTAAATCTAGAATTGGCTTTCTATTTCGCAACAAAGCATCCTTCACTCATGCTGCCAAACATACCTTCAAAAAACTGACTATCCTACCGATTCTTGACTTCGGCGATGTCATTTACAAAATAGCCTCCAACACCCTACTCAATAAATTGGATGCAGTCTATCACAGTGCTATCCGTTTTGTCACCAAAGCCCCATATACTACCCACCACTGCGACCTGTACGCTCTCGTTGGCTGGCCCTCGCTTCATACTCGTCGCCAAACCCACTGGCGCCAGGTCATCTACATACCCTGCTAGGTAAAGTCCCCCCTTATCTCAGCTCGCTGGTCACCATAGCAGCACCCACCTGTAGCACGCGCTCCAGCAGGTATATCTCTCTGGTCACCCCCAAAACCAATTCTTCCTTTGCCCGCCTCTCCTTCCAGTTCTCTGCTGCCAATGACTGCTGGTGCCAATGACTGGAATGAACTCCACAAAAAATCTCTGAAACTGGGAACACTTAACTCCCTCACTAGCTTTAAGCACCAGCTGTCAGAGCAGCTCACAGATTACTGCACCTGTACATAGCCCATCTATAATTTAGCCCAAACAACTACCTCTCCCCCTACTGTATTTATTTATTTATTTTGCTCCTTTGCACCCCATTATTTATATCTCTATTTTGCACATTCATATTGTATTTACTTCGCCACCATGGCCTTTTTTTTGCCTTTACCTCCCTTATCTCACCTCATTTGCTCACATTGTATATAGACTTATTTTCTACTGTATTATTGACTGTATGTTTGTTTTACTCCATGTAAACTCCATGCTGTGTTACTCCATCCTGTGTTGTTGTATGTGTCGAACTGCTTTGCTTTATCTTGGCCAGGTCGCAATTGTGAATGAGAACCTGTTCTCAACTTGCCTACCTGGTTAAATAAAGGTGAAAAAAAATTCTAATCTAACTATAAACGAATGTTGTTCTACTGGCCTGAGACGATTTAAGTCTAGTAGGTTCACATTAACTAGCTACATTTATACATATTACTCCACTGCTAGCCTCTCTACACTGGCTTCCTGTTAAGGCTAAGGCTGATTTCAAGGTTTTACTGCTAACCTACAAAGCATTACATGGACTTGCTCCTACCTATCTCTCCGATTTGGTCCTGCCGTACATACCTACACGTACGCTACGGTCACAAGACATAGGCCTCCTTATTGTCCCTAGAATTTTTAAGCAAACAGCTGGAGGCAGGGCTTTCTCCTATTGAGCTCCATTTTTATGGAATGTCTGCCTATCAATATGAGAGATGCAGACTCGGTCTCGAACTTTAGGTCTTTATTGAAGACTCATCTCTTCAGTAGGTCACATGGTTGAGTGTAGTCTGGCCCAGGAGTGTGAAGGTGAACGGAAAGGCATTGGAGCAACGAACCGCCCTTGCTGTCTCTGCCTGGCCGGTTCCCCTCTCTCCACTAGGATTCTCTGCCTCAAACCCTATTACGGGGGCTGAGTCACTGGCTTACGGGTGCTCTTCAATGCCGTCCCTAGGAGGGGTGCCGTGGGGGAGATCTTTGAGGGCTATACTCGGCCTTGTCTCAGGATAGTAAGTTGGTGGTTGACGATATCCCTCTAGTGGTGTGAGGGCTGTGCTTTGGCAAAGTGAGTGGAGTTGTATCCTGCCTGTTTGGCCCTGTCCGGGGGTATCGTCGGACGGGGCCACAGTGTCTCCTGACCCCTCCTGTTTCAGTCTCTAGTATTTATGCTGCAATAGTCGGGGGGCTAGGGTCAGTCTGTTATATCTGGAGTATTTCTCCTGTCTTATCCGGTGTCCTGTGTGAAATTAAATATTCTCTCTCTCTTTCTTTCTCTTTTCTTTCTCTCTCTTTCTCTCGGAGGACCTGAGCCCTAGGACTATGCCTCAGGACTACCTGGCCTGATGACTCCTTGCTGTCTCCAGTCCACCTGGTCGTGCTGCTGCTCCAGTTTAAACTGTTCTGCCTGCAGCTATGGAACCCTGACCTGTTCACCGGATGTGCTACCTTGTCCCAGACCTGCTGTTTTCAACTTTCTAGAGACAGCAGGTGTGGTAGAGATACTCTTAATGATCGGCTATGAAAAGCCAACTGACATTTACTCCTGAGGTGCTGACGTGTTGCACCCTCTACAACCACTGTGATTATTATTATTTTGACCCTGCTGGTCATCTATGAACATTTGAACATCTTGACCATGTTCTGTTAAAATCTCCACCCGGCACAGCCAGAAGAGGACTGGCCACCCCTCATAGCCTGGTTCCTCTCTACGTTTCTTCCTAGGTTCTGGCCTTTCTAGGGAGTTTTTCCTAGCCACCGTGCTTCTACACCTGCATTGCTTGCTGTTTGGGGTTTTAGGCTGGGTTTCTGTACAACACTTTGTGACATCAGCTGATGTAAGAAGGGCTTTATAAATACATTTGATTGATTGATTGATTGAACTTAGCTGGTTCATTGTCCATGCAAGGAAGTCAGGCTAGCAAGCATTTTAGTTATGTAGCCTATGACAACAAAAACAAAAACTGTACTGTGTGACAGAGCCATAGACTAGCTTAAAAAAAACAACGTCCTCTCTGGGCAGCTGTAAAAATAAAGTAAAAATATGTGCCCATATGAATAACCCCTATGATGTACCTGGAATGATGAGATAGATGTTCTTCTCCTCTGTTATTGTTTTATTATTTCACTGCCATACTGTGTTCGATCTTGTCAAGCCATCTTGTCTCAAGAGGACCACAATGGAAATAAGTCCCAGACTTTATTGTGTGTTATCCTCAATGATTTTATTCATGTGCATGTAGGTCATTTTCAAGTTTTATGTGTGCTTGTTTTTTTAAATGGTCGAATTATAAACTAAACTAAACTAAATAGACCGTTTTTCCAACATGAAAGAGAGGAGGTTGGCATTGGCGTTCAACTAGTCTTCAAGTAGGGTGAGTCAACATTTATTGTTTTACATGCACACATACACACAGAAATCAGTACCATGGACAGCCCCAGGATATTTAGCATTATTGATTGGACTAAATTTATTTTGGTATCTTTAAGTTTGTTTTTAGTGTATTTAACAAAGCATATATAGCCTTGTTGATTTGATGTTTAAATGTTAAAGTTTAAATGGTGCTGGAATAGTGAAGGCAGTGTTCCTGTTGTCTTTGTGCTGACTTGCGCTAACTCAATGCTTCTAAATCAGTAGTTACTTAGTAAACTGTCGAAAGCACGAACTTGCTTGACCCTGCTGCAGGTGATAAAACTGATTGTATGTAATATTTGCTTTGTGAACTTCACTAGACAGCTGTTGCAAACCTATTTTATGATGAAACAAACTTATGTGTTGTTGAATTTATTCCGCCAATGTGTGACGTCTTTTTGCTGTCACAGCCTTACTGAATATCACGGTGGGGTATGAACGAATGGGTTATTGTCAGGTGGGTGCAGCGTTATAGCGTACATTCTTTTATTTTAAATGTCGCCAACAAAAACAATAAACAACAAAACGAACGTGAAGCTCTGTAAGGCTATACATGCCACTAACAAAGACAACAACCCACAAATGAGAAAAGGAAAAAAGGCTGCTTAAGTCTGATTCCCAATCAGAGACAACGATAGACAGCTGTCCCTGATTGAGAATCATACCCGGCCAAAAAACAAAGAACCAGAAAGCATAGACTTTCCCACCCGAGTCACACCCTGACCAAACAAACATAGAGAATAAAAGGATCTCTACGGTCAGGGGGTGACAGTACCCCCCCTCAAAGGTGTGGACTCCGGCCGCAAACCTGACACTATAGGGGAGGGTCCAGGTGGGCATCTATCTTGGTGGCGGCCCCGGTGCGGGACGCAGGCCCCGCTCCACCTCTGGCTCCCCCCACTTTGGTGGCGCCTCTGGTGCGGGGACCCTAGTCGCCGACCCCGGACTGGGGACCCTCGCCGCAGGCCCCGGACTGGGGACCCTCTCCGCAGGCCCCGGACTGGGGACCCTCGCCGCAGGTTCCGGACTGGGGACCCTCGCCGCAGGCCCCGGACTGGGGACCCTCGCCGCAGGCCCCGGACTGGGGACCCTCGCCGCAGGCTCCGGACTGGGGACCATCGCCGCAGGCCCCGGACTGGGGACCCTCGCTGCAGGCCCCGGACTGGCCCGTGGAGCAGGCACAGGACTCACCAGGCTGGGGAGACATACTGGAGGCCTGGTCCGTGGAGCAGGCACAGGTCTAACCGGGCTGTGGGGGAGCACTGGAGATCTGGTGCTTAAAGCTGGCACCACTCGTCCTGGCTGAATGCCCACTTTGGCCCGGCACGTGCGGAACGCAGGCACAGGACGCACTGGGCTGTGACAGCGCACCGGAGACACAGTGCGCAGAGCCGGCGCAGGATGTCCTGGGCCGAAGAGGCGCACCGGAGACCAGGAGCGCTGTGCTGGCACAATCCGTCCTGGCTGGATGCCCCCTCTAGCACGACACATGCGGAGAGCTGGCTCAGAGCGCACCGGGCTGTGAACGCGCACTGGAGACACCATGCGCTTCACCGCATAACACGGTGCCTGACCAGTACCACCCCAAAAAATTGGGGGAGTGGCCTCCCGGTCTTCCTTGCCAGCCGTGACCCTGTGTAACGCTGGGCCCCTTTACTAGCTGCTTCCGCCTTCCTCGCTGCATCCACCTGCTTCCACGGCAGGCGATCCTTTCCAGCCAGGATCTCCTCCCACGTCCAGGATCCCTTTCCTTCCAGAATGTCTTCCCATGTCCACTCTGTCTGCTCCTCCCGGCCACGCCACTTGGTCCGTTTGTGGTGGGTTGTTCTGTCACGATCGTCATGGGAAGAAGTGTTCCAAAGTGCAGCGTCGTATGTGTTCATTCTATTTATTTCTTTAATGAACACCGACAAACAACAAAACAAAATACGAACGTGACATTCTGCAGGGCAAAATAACAACCAATTCAAAATTAAGAACCAACAAATGAAAGAGGGAAAAAGGCTGCCTAAATCTGATTCCCAATCAGAGACAACGATAGACAGCTGTCCCTGATTGAGAATCATACGGCCAAAAAACAAAGAACCAGAAAGCATAGACTTTCCCACCCCAGTCACACCCTGACCAAACAAACATAGAGAATAAAAGGATCTCTACGGTCAGGGGGTGACAGTTATAAAGCAAACAACGCAATTATCACAACATAGGTTGTAATATGGCTTTTTTACTGGCTTGGCTGCCTCACTGATTTTATCCACACACAGCAACTGATAGGCCTACATTCAAGTCACCAAATAATGTCTAAAGTCCAAACCCATAAAACAAGTTACTTTTAGACTACTATTTGTTTATAATTGTATGTATTTAGAGGGCCTCTTGCAGGGGTCCCAAACTACATTCAGCTGCCTGACGATTTTTTCTTGAGCGGATGGTTGGGGGGCCGGAACATAATTACAAATAACATTGTACGCTGTAATTGACCACAAGAAGTCCAAACATATATAATATTTGACCAAAACAAACCTTCATTACATTGGAATACGATCTAATGTGTCTCTCTATTACACGTGGGAATACTTGAAAATCACTTGGAGCTGATTTCCTGGTGTTTTTACAGTCTTTAATGTCCAACAATGAAAACTCAGCTAAATAAAACCACCCCGTGTGCTGCCAGTTGGGGAACCCTGGCCCCTATTGCTTTTCTAGGTTAGCCTATATATATATATTTTTTGTCGTTTACGTACTAATAGTTGGTCATGTAAATAGCCTCAATCACACCATTATTATAGAGAGAAGGGTAAAAGTGTTTATTGGGGTCCGGAAACAAAATGCGGATGTGTGTGTGTCAGCCAAGTGTTCTCGTGTGCCTAAACGGCATCTGTGACTCTTCCTCCAGTTATTTTCTATTTCACTCCTAGTCTCACCTCTCTCGCGGTCCGTTCTCCAGACGCAGCAGCTCGGCTGGTCTACGCCTATTCCCGGCCAACCACCCTATCCCCCAGAGAGAAAAGAAAGAATACATGGGACACAACGAAAGATAAAGTATCCTAGCTTGTAGTTTAGATTTATCCAGGACAATCCGAGCGGATATCCATCGACACAGAAAGAAACCCCGCCTTTACTCGTCTCGCGGTCTCTCAACTTCTCCCACCTACTCTTTCTTTTTATCTCAATCCTTCTTTCTATTAAAATTGTTTTTGACTGGATGGAAAGATGTGGATAAACGGCGGAAGTGGTCAGGTCGGACCATAATCTAAAACAACGACACACCCAGGCTGTCACGAGCGCAGCAGGCAGATTATATTCAACAGGACGGAGCTATACTTTCTCCGGTTGGACTGATTTTCTGCTCAGCAGTCGAATTCTCTGAAAATTGCATTTAGGCTACCGCTGTCTGTTCTGTGTGCTCTAACCTAAAGTCTCATACATCGCCTTGGACCTCAGTGAGAGGGGATTGGGACCAAAGTAAGTACCGTTATCTCAATCACATCAATAGGACTGTTATTGTGATATAAACTGAATAACGGTTTCGTCTGAATATGCAGTGTTTCTACAATAGCCAGCACTCTACTCTGTTGTCTGTTCAAGTGTTGAAGGTTTTCAACCTAATCCTACCCGTAACCCTAACTTTAACCACACGGATAACCTTATGCCTAACCCTAACATTAAATTACTAACAAAAGGCTTCTTTTTTTCTCTTTAATTTTTACAATAGCCAATTTTGACTTTGTGGCTGCGCTAACCTTTCGGTTATCTAGGCATGCAGCCCACAATGAAGCGCGATCACTTGGACACGCGTCATTACGCAACCACAAACGTCTATCCTATGATTAAGGAACGCCGTTTGGGTCTTTTCGTGTCAAAAAAGATACAATTCAAATAACACTATTTGACGTGTCAAATAAGCTCGTTGGACCTGAATATAACTACACGTCACATAATATTTCAACGCGTTCATAAAGCTTTTACATAGGTATTACACATTGATTACACTATCACTCGTATGTCATATGTCACAACGATTCACCGACACGTATGCTATGATGCTGGTAAAGTTGTCTCGCGCACCTACAACGCTGGTCATAAAAAAAGCTAGCTAGCTGATGGATGCAAACAATGTTCTTCCCCAAAAACATAGCTAAACGACATCATCTGTTTCAGTAGCTATAGTTAGACAATTAACTATATAGCTAGGTGTCATCATTTAAAAGGACCCTAATTTATAACAGTTTTTATTTGATTAATGGTGGGCGGACCCATCTATGTGAAGCTAGCCACAATAAGGATTAGCCACAAGAGTGGATTTTGCAGGTTAGCCTTCAAAATAAAAGTTTGTCATTGACAGTGACGCAAATCGCTGTCAATTATGCCATAATTAAATAGATCATGCTAAACGAGTTTGGAATGTTGTTATATAAAATCAAAAACAGATTATAATTTGTACATTTGAAAAATATATGTTGAAATTACACTGGATATATTAGACTTTAGCATTGCTTTGGGGGCATACTTATTTCACTGTGCAGCCTTACCTATGGATTGTGGATCAATGACATGGGGTATCAGTCTACTCAGTGACACCCAGAGAACATTAACGTCGTAGCTCTTATTGTGGGACTCTGAAACATCTGTGAATTGAACCACATTTATAGTCAACCTACTATGTGTTGTGTTTATGTGTAACTCTGTGTTGTTGTATTTGTCGCACTGCTTTGCTTTATTTATTTATTTATTTTTTATTTTACCGTTATTTTACCAGGTAAGTTGACTGAGAACACGTTCTCATTTGCAGCAACGACCTGGGGAATAGTTACAGGGGAGAGGAGGGGGATGAATGAGCCAATTGTAAACTGGGGATTATTAGGTGACCATGATGGTTTGAGGGCCAGATTTGGGAATTTAGCCAGGCTTTATCTTGGCCAGGTAGCAGTTGTAAATGAGAACTTGTTCTCAACTAGCCTACGTGGTTAAATAAAGGTGAAATAAAAAAAATAAAAAGTGCATTGAACACTATTCCCGAGGAAAAACAATACTGCGTGGGTGTTTTGGAGTCTGATGACTCTGAGGAGAACGTTGGGAAAATTAGGTATTGAGTAGGCTGATACCCCATTTCATTGATCCCTAATCCTTAGGTAAAAATGTACAGTGCAATATGAATGGCAATACACACAATAGGCTGACTGGGGAGGTTATTTCGCAGATCGAATCCCAGAGCTGACAAGGTCAAAATCTGTCTTTCTGCCCGTGAACAAGGTAGTTAACCCCCTGTTCGTAGGCCGTCATTGAAAATAAGAATTTGTTCTTAACTGACTTGCCTAGCTAAATAAAGGTAAAATAAAAAAATACAAATTTTACAGTCAGCTACAATGCTAATATTTGCGTAAACTCTTCACAGTTGTGTTCTGTGGGTGTCACCGAGTAGACTGATACCCCATTTCATTGCTTCACATTCCAACGTTGTTTAACATGATCTAGTCTAAATATGGCATGATTCCACCAGTAACCTTGTGCATCACTTTCAAAGAGGTACTTTTATTTTGAAGGCAAACCGCAAATTCCACTATTGTGCCTAATCCTTATTGTGACTAGCTTCACAACACATAATCGTTCCAGTCAAGCGTCACTTCTCTGTCAGCAAATAATCTGGGTAGCCATTTGTTCAGCACTGATCTGATAGAAGTGGACAGGACAGCTGGACCTCTGATGAAGCTAGTTGGCTGCTTATAACGTTAGCTTTGAGCAACAAGGTTAAGTAGCTGGCTAGCTATTTATTTCCATGAACTGAAGTATATATGTATATATTGCTCTACACTTCTCTACACTGCTCTACTCTTCTCTACTCTATCCTGGTCGTCTCTGTGTGCCAGAGGATGTATGATATGCATTATGACTCACCATGAATAGACTGTTTCCTCTGATAGACCAACAAGCACTCTCTCTCTCCCCACGTCCCCCCTCCCCCTCTCCCTCTGCCCCCCAGGGGTTGAGAAACTCTATGTTACTGTTAGTCTGCTTTGACTACTCACATTCTCCTGTCAGACAGTGCCACAGAAACAGAGGGAGGAAGAGAGATAGCACTTCCACTCTCCCACACAGCCAGAGGCATCCTCCGTCTGATTGGCTCAGAAAAATGGCCAGAGTCCGGTCACATGATCCTGTCAGCCAATAGGAAGGGGAGTTGGGCTTCTGTCAGGAAAAGTGCTGTAGCAGGCTGGATCCTCTGGCTGACCTGAAAAAGTATTTTTCTTTGATCTGTTGCGATGCGCACACACACACACACACACACACACACACACACACACACACACACACACACACACACACACACACACACACACACACACACACACACACACACACACACACACACACACACACACACAGACACTCTTAGACTCAAGAACACTGGTATTGACTGAAATGTCACCACCATGTTTCTAATGTTAAATGAAATCTATGCTTCCTCCCATGGAGAGACCTCTAGACCATACGTTAGCATAGTGAAACCCCCAGTTAGGCCTACTCTACTGTTTACTGCAGGTACGTCTGCTTTAGGTTGGGACCAGTGGTTATTACACAGGGAAGTGAGTCCGGCCTTTATTGCTTCTCTGCTGTGTGTGATGTGTTATGATCACCTTTGGACTGCACTGTGGCTCTGTTTTGTAGCAGGGAAGATCCCTGTATCTGTGCTGTTGTGGTTAACTCTGCTTAGACGACTCACCTATACAAGAATCAACTGGCTAAAACACAGTAGGACAGAGGTAAGAATGAGAATGACATTTTCTAGGGCATTTGGAATTCTTCTTAGGAGTGTGCGGTAGTTGTAAGCAGTGTACTGTGTCCTACCCTCCTCTTTGCTCTGTGTACATCTGCTCGTTCGGGTTGTGATCTTCAACAGCATTTTACGGAGTTCCTTTCTACATTTCTGGAATAGCAGGCAATCTGGGTGATGTGCCCTAAAGACATGGAAAGTACAAGAGTTCAATATCTCTGCTAGTGTGCTCACAGAAAGTCAACAGGGTTATTCACCTGTCTGTCTGTTGTGGAGGGGTGGATTTCCCAGTGAATACATGGACCCTCCCTCCCTCCCTCCCTCGCTGCCTCCCTCCCTCGCTCCCTCCCTCCCTCGCTGCCTCTGAGTTCAGCAGGATGATGTCGTATCAGTAATCCCATGATGCCAGCAGAATGCTCTGCTGCAGAGGAGTGACGGGGGAAACAAAAGCACTAATGCTGTTTCAATAGCAGCAGCAACCCCCCAGGACTCAGTGTCATCAACCTTGCAGCGTTTCTACAACAGGGTGCAGGCTTTTGCCAAAACCTGCATCCTATAGCCCCCGTTTGAGAAACGACTTTTGACACATCAACATGTGTCTATCTCACCACTTCTTGTTTTTAACATCATCTGCACTGATCTCAATAGACTGGATATGTGGAAGCTTTATAGCAGAGGTCCATCTGTCCTGTCCACTTCTATCAGATCAGTGCTGACAGAGGAGATGAGATGACGAGAGGAAGGCATTTTAGAGTATTGAGATACACCCCTGATGAAGGACAGGAGATGAGGAGGGGAAGACGATTGAGATGCACTCTCTCTGAGTTGTGACAGGAAATGTGTCTGGTGTTGATGAGTAACCTGCTATGCTGTGGAATTAACTGAACAATGACAGTGTCTCAGGGGAGAGTGTGTGTGAGAAGGGAAGGCTTCTGTAGCCGTAACTTAGTGTTGTAACTTCATTTACTGTCTTGTTAGTGTGACTGGTGTATGGGGATCCACGCCTACGTAACCTAAGCTATCCAAAGCTAGCCTAGCGTTAGCTAACATTTTTATTGAAGCTCAAAGGGTCAGTTCTGTATTAGCCGGTAGCTCCTATCCGTTTCAATGTTAACCAATGTGAAAAGCCCAGTTTATTAGCGGCACTCCCTTCCCTGGTTGTATACCAGTCTTTAATGTGTGTGTAAATCCAGCTGCATAGTTGAAAGAGAGCCAGGCCTGCTCTGTCTGTGTCTGGGAGTAATGTTAGGCAGAGAAGGAAGGAGGGAGGCAGGCAGCAAGGTAGGCATGGAGGGAGGCCTCGCTCTGCCTCTCAGAGCTTCTGTCAGCTTGGGAGGGAACCTACTCAATGAGGCAAGTCCTGGAAGGATCAGGGAGGGGGAGGGGTTTGGGGGCTGAGGAGAATCGGGGGAGTGGGTTGGGTAGGGTGTAGGATGGTGGCGTCAGAGAGGATTAGGGTAGTGGTTTGGAGAGGGTTTAGGGTGCAGGGTTGAGTGGTGATAGGGGAGTGGTGTGTGGGAGGACATTCTGACTCAGCACAGATAGATGATTCACAGCAAAATATTCAGCCATGATTCATACTGTCCCCCACTCAACTCCCGTCCCCATTCTACACACCCAAATCACAGTCAAAGTAAAACTTCTCTACTTTTCTCTCTCTGAAACCACGAAGCGCCTGTCATAAATCAGGAAGCCAAGTGTTTGTTTCTTGGGCTTCCGGAATGTAACTGAAGAAGTGCCTCAGGCCTTGAAAAAGAAGAAAAGAACTGATTGAAAGTAAGGTGATATCATCTTGCAACGTGGTCTCAGAGCATTTTGTATTATTCTGTACGTAAATCCAAAACACTCCATTTATACTGAAACAAAAATATAAAAATGCAACATGCAACAATTTCAAAGATTTTACAGTTCATATAAGGAACTTGTCAATTTAAGTCAATTCATTAAGCCCTAAAATATGGATTTCACATGACTGGGAATACAGATATTCATCTGTTGGTCACAGATACCTTTGAAAAAGTAAGGACGTGGATCAGAAAACCAGTCAGTATCTGGTGTAACCACCATTTGCCTCATGAAGCGTGACACATCTCCTGATCAGGCTGTTAATTGTGGTCTCTGGCCCAGTCCTCTTCAATGGCTGTGAGAAGTTGCTGGATATTGGCGGGAACTGGAACACGCTGTCGTACACGTCCATCCAGAGCATCCCAAACATGCTCAATTGGTGACATGTCTGGTGAGTATGCAGGCCATGGAAGAACTGGGACATTTTCAGCTTCCAGGAATTGTGTATAGATCCTTGCGACATGGGGCCGTGCATTATCATGCTGAAACATAAGGTGATGGCGGCAGATTAAAGGCACGACAATGGGCCTCAGGATCTCATCACGGTATCTCTGTGCATTCAAATTGCCATCGATAAAATGCAATTGTGTTTGTTGTCCGTAGCATATGCTTGCCCATGCCATAACCCACCACCAGTATGGGTCTCTCTGTTCACAACGTTGACATCAGCAAACCGCTCGCCTACATGACGCTATACACATGGTCTGCGGTTGTGAGGCCGGTTGGACGTCTTTCCAAATTCTCTAAAACGACGTTGGAGGCAGCTTATGGTAGAGCAATTAACATTGCATTCTCTGACAACAGCTCTGGTGGACATTCCTGCAGTCGTCATGCCAATTGCACGCTCTCTCAAAATTTGAGACATCTGTGGCATTGTGTTGTTTGACAAAACTGCACATTTTAGTGGCCTTTTATTGTCCCCAGCACAAGGTGCACTAGTGTAATGATCATGCTTTTTAATCAGCTTCTTGATATGCCACACCTGTCAGGTGGATGGATTATCTTGGCAAAGGAGAAATGCTCATTAACCTTAGCTAGGTGGCTAACGCTAATGTTAGCTAGCTCTAGGGGTTAGGGTTAAGGTTAGGTTTAGGGGGAGGGGAAGGGGAAGGGTTGGCTGAAAGGGATAGGGGAAGGGTTAGCTAACATGTTACATAAACTCATCAAAAAAAGAAACGTCCATTTTTCAGGACCCTGTCTTTCAAAGATAATTTGCAAAAATCCAAATAACTTCACAGATCTTTATTGTAAAGGGTTTAAACACTGTTTCCCATGCTTGTTCAATGAACAATAAACAATTAATGAACATGCACCTGTAGAATGGTCGTTAAGACACTAATAGCTTAGGCAATTAAGGTCACAGTTATGAAAACTTAGGACACTAAAGAGGCCTTTCTACTGACTCTGAAAAACACCAAAAGAACTGCTCATCTGCGTGAACGTGCCTTAGGCATGCTGCAAGGCGGCATGAGGACTGCAGATGTGGCCAGGGCAAATACATTGCAATGTCCGTACTGTGAGACGCCTAAGACAGCGCTACAGGGAGACAGGATGGACAGCTGATCGTCCTCGCAATGGCAGACCACGTGTAACAACACCTGCACAGGATTGGTACATCCGAACATCACACCTGCGGGAGAGGTACAGGATGGCAACAACAACTGCACGAGTTACACCAGGAACGCATAATCCCTCCATCAGTGCTTAGACTGTCCGCAATAGGCTGAGAGAGGCTGGACTTGGAGGGCTTGTAGGCCTGTTGTAAGGAAGATCGTCAACTGACATCACAGAAACAACATCACCTATGGGCACAAACCCACCGTCGCTGGACCAGACATGACTGGCAAAAACACTGAGGCCTGTACTCTGGAGCGGGATCGATTTGGAGGTGGAGGGTCTGTCATGGTCTGGGGCGGTGTGTCACAGCATCATCGGACTGAGCTTGTTGTCATTGCAGGCAATCTCAACGCTGTGCGTTACAGGGAAAACATCCTCCTCCCTCATGTGGTACCCTTCCTGCAGGCTCATCCTGACATGACCCTCCAGCATGACAATGTCACCAGCCATACTGCTCATTCTGTGCGTGATTTCCTGCAAGACAGGAATGTCAGTGGTCTGCCATGGCCAGCGAAGAGCCCAGATCTCAATACCATTGAGCACGTCTGGGACCAGTTGGATCGGAGGGTGAGGGCTAGGGCCATTCCCCCCAGAATTGTCCGGGAACTTGCAGGTGCCTTGGTGGAAGAGTGGGGTAACATCTCACAGCAAGAACTGGAAAATCTGGTACAGTCCACGAGGAGGAGATGCACTGCAGTACTTAATGCAGCTGGGGCCACACCAGATACTGACTTACTTTTGACCCCCCCTTTGTTCAGGGACACATTATTCAATTTCTGTTAGTCACATGTCTGTGGAACTTATTCAGTTTATGTCTCAGTTGTTGAATCTTGTTATGTTCATACAAATATTTACACATGTTAAAATTGCTGAAAATAAACGCAGTGGACAGTGAGAGGACGTTTCTTTTTTTGCTGAGTTTAGTTGCAAAGTAGCTATAAAGTAGTTGAAAAGTTGGCAATTAGCTAAAATGTTAAAGTTGTCTGATGAGATTGAAACACACAACCTTTGGGTTTCTAGATGTTTGTGTTGCTAGACGTTTGCGTTATACTCCGAACCCCTAACAACCACCCTCCTTTTGTTTTTGCTTTAAGTAACCTTATATCTTACGTAAACATACCAATTCTAACATATCATACTCATTTGAGTGTTCCGGATTTATGTTTACTATGTTACGTCTATTCTATGAGACCAGACTGGGATATCAGTGAACAACAGATGCTGTGGTAACAGCTACGAAGGCGCCAGTGCAATGAGTGGAGCTTACTAAGTTGTTCAAAAACACATATGAGACCGAGAGCCTAATGCTTCATAGGGAGTTTTTTTAATGAGTTTTAGTTTTGAAAACGTTCTCCGCAAAAGCGACAGTTTTACAGGGATGGTAAAAAGATATTGATTGCCATAGCAACATCAGTGGAACTGAGCAGAAGATTTGTTCTTCAAATACAGCAGTTCTGCAACATCTTTAATTTAGCCTCTCATTCTCCTTAATTGCCGGCCTCAACAGGTTACAGAAAGAGATTAACTGTAGCCTATTGAAAGCTCTGGGTGACAGGTCGTCTGGATACTTAACAGTCAATAAATTGGCAGATGCAAACAGATGATCATCTTTAGCTGCCAACAGTTCTTGAGGGCTTGAACAAAAAAAGCTGTTTGCTATTTCGTTCATACTGGTGAACCGGCATTTGAGTTGTGGGGTTGCAAACTCAACAGTGCCTTATCTCAGGTATACCTTGGCATACATCATTCAAGACTGTTTAAATTGTGTGCAGCTTAATGGACATATGTCACAGGAAAGACTGTCTGGGTTGGCAATACTCAGTATAGAAACAGTTGGGCCCGCAACCTGGACCTAGAGGCCGTGGTGGAAAAATGTGCACATAAAAAAGCAAAGCGACAGTCGCAAATACTGTAGCAACTATAGGCCTCTACATAGAATAAAAAGAGAGACACAAGCACAGACACAGGGAGAATATTTTCTAAGAGAAAGAAAGAGAACAAGAGACACAGAGAGAGAAGGTGCAAGGAGGACTTCAGACCAGGGGAGTCTCTCAAGTTGGATTTTATTTAATTTACCTTGAATATTACAGCCCATTTGTGTAAGCTATTAGCCAGACAAAACCCACTTAGTTCAACAATAGGCTAAATAGTGGCTGAATTAATCCTCAAGCCGACTACTTTTTTCCACATTGTTAGGCTATTTGATGTAATTTTTATAAAAAGTTTATGAATAACAACTAAAAAGCTACTAAATACGGTATATACTGTCGCTATAGATACTAGGCTACACTGCATAATGAAGCAATCCCTAGTTTTGAGGGTGGACTGACTGTATTATTTGGCATTAATAGACTGGTTTTACGCACATTTCTTATGGTGTAGGCCTCCCACTAAACATTTATCCATGAGCTAAAGTGAACTCCGACCTTGTGGGGGGTTCCAGAGAAACTGTTTCGCCTTTGCTGGCTGTATATAGGCATTGCTATGCCATGTCCATGTGGCCATGTCCATGTGGTGGATGAATGAAGAAGTGATTTATGTTCAGTTGTACTTCCCCTCTGTGGGCCACTGGGCCTCTCCTACACCTGTTGTGTTGTTGATAGTATGTTGACCACTAGTTAGGAGGAGTCTGCAAGTCTCGGTCCTAAATGTTATGTTGATAGTATGTTGACCACTAGTTAGGAGGAGTCTGCAGGCCCCGAACCTAAAGATGTTGGATTTAGATTTAAAGATGTAGCATTTAGCAGTCACTTCTTCAAAATGTGAAAAGGGACTATTTCTAATGTTATTCAGTAAAAACAGCCAAATATATCAAATCAGACTTTATTAACCACAGTGTTACAATACATCAATCATGACGGATTTGACGAATATCCACTAAATTAGATCAGATTTATTGATTGTGCGCTAATCCAGCGTCCTTCTATCCCTCACGGTCTGTGTTCCATCCATGTCAACAATCTGCATATTTAGCTTTAGCTAGCTAACGTAAAATAGATTAAATAAATTATTGTTAAAAATGTGTAACGTTACAAAACAGTCAGAATACAGAAGATGTTAGCTAGTTAGCTAGCTAGCGAAGTAGACGTGCTAGCTAGCTTGAATATTGAACACACTAAGGTTATCATCTAACGTATTTAGCAGGGTAAAAACGCAACGCAACCAAACATTTACCTACCAGTCCATGCGAACGGTGGCCATTTCGGCATCACTCTTCCACCTTTCAAAATGAATTCCTATGTTTATCAGGTTTCTGGATAGGTCATGAGCAGTCTTTTTCTCGCTTTTCTCTTTTGGGGTCAAGTTTATTCAGATCCAAGAACCGAGAATGGTGCTTGTTGCTGTCGACATTTTCTGAAAACTTTGTCCCTGCAACCAAAACAGTTTACCTGCAAACAAGTTAGCTAGCTAGTGACTTCCACTCCAGAGCCATGGCGCAGCAAGGGTCGTTTGAGGGGGTGGGATTTCAGGAAAAGACACACCTTTCCCAGAAGACCAGTCCAAGGTGGTTTAGGGCTCAACCCCGTTGTTTTCGTTGAAAGTGAGAAAACAACACAACAAGTGGGGGCAGCATGAGGTTGCCCGCGACCTTTGGATTCCATCTTTAATTTGAGCCAGTTTGCTACAGCAGGAAAATAATCATACATCAACATGAGTGTGATTTATGTAGATTATAATTAATTAACATTTTTGTAGGGATTGATACATTTTTCTTGAGGGAATATTAAGTCTGAAATTTCTAAATGGAAATGACAAACTTCAGAAGCCTTTTTAAACCTCAAATACACAACAAGTTTTACATTTCCTGCATTGCAGGACAGTTCTCCCGCAACTGTCACGATTGTTTGTATAATTAACGGACCAAGGCGCAGCGTGCGTAGAGTTCCACATGTTTAATTAAAGAAACTCACCAAAACAATACAGAACAAACTCGAAACGTGAAGTCAAATGCAGTGCAACTGGCAACTACACACAAACAAACAAGATCCCACAAAAACCCAGTGGAAAAGGCTGCCTAAATATGATCCCCAATCAGAGACAACGATAAACAGCTGCCTCTGATTGGGAATCATACCAGGCCAACATAGACAAATAATAACCTAGATAACCCACCCTAGTCACACCCCGACCTAACCAACATAGAGAATAAAATGATCTCAATGGTCAGGGCGTGACAGCAACAGGGTGATCAAATTAAGATCCTACATCTGTAATTGAATGTGGAAGATTTGCACAATGTCATTACATCTAATTAGTTGGTGCCAATCTTTCCTATTCATTTGGCCTGCAGATTTCTCCCAATGTGTGTTATGTGGAGTTTACACAACATATGGTATAGATTAGAATATGGATTTGACTTCAGTCGATTGTTGAGGTATGAACATTTCCTCTAGACTGATTGGGATGGTTATTGTTGTTTAACTGCGGTGAGAGAAATGGATAAATAAACATTCATTCAGTTAGTGATTTTAACCCTTTCCATTCTTCCTGTGTCTGGCTAGGATGAGATAGAGAACGATTAGACAGACATTGTGTCATAAAAGAGACCAGGAAGTAGGCTACACATGGGACAACTGGTCACATCCTTTCATTCACTGGCAATTCAAATAACCACAAAGGATGATATAACCACTCCTTCCTCCCATCCCACTGAGGCAGCATGCTGCCAGCGGTGTGCTGTGTGTGTGTGTGTGTGTAAATGTCAGTATATTAACCGTCTTCTCTGCTCTCTCCCCAGTATGGTGTCCATTCTGAGCGAGTGGTTCTGGAATGAGCGGCTGTGGTTCCCTGAGGGGCTGGGTTGGGCTGACCTGGAGGACAAAGATGGCCGTGTCTACGCCAAGGCCAGCGACCTTTGGGTGGTGCTACCCATCGCCCTAGCCTTCCTCGTAATACGACATATCTTCGAGAGGTACGTCTGTCCGTCTGTTCTGTCTGTCTGTCTGTCTGTCTGTTTGGCTGTCTGTCTGGCTGTCACCCCTAATAAGATTAATCATCTGCCTCTTTCACCCGTCTGTCTACATGTTTATACCTCTTCTCTTTACCCCATCTGTCTACATGTTTATACCTCTTCTCTTTCACCCATCTGTCTACATGTTTATACCTCTTTTCTTTCCCCATCTGTCTACATGTTTATACCTCTTCTCTTTCACCATCTGTCTACATGTTTATACCTCTTTTCTTTCCCCATCTGTCTACATGTTTATACCTCTTCTCTTTACCCCATCTGTCTACATGTTTATACCTCTTCTCTTTCACCCGTCTGTCTACATGTTTATACCTCTTCTCTTTCACCCATCTGTCTACATGTTTATACCTCTTCTCTTTACCCATCTGTCTACATGTTTATACCTCTTCTCTTTCACCCATCTGTCTACATGTTTATATCTCTTCTCTTTCACCCATCTGTCTACATGTTTATACCTCTTCTCTTTCCCCATCTGTCTACATGTTTATACCTCTTCTCTTTACCCCATCTGTCTACATGTTTATACCTCTTCTCTTTCACCCGTCTGTCTACATGTTTATACCTCTTCTCTTTCACCCATCTGTCTACATGTTTATACCTCTTCTCTTTCACCCATCTGTCTACATGTTTATACCTCTTCTCTTTCACCCATCTGTCTACATGTTTATACCTCTTCTATTTCCCCATCTGTCTACATGTTTATACCTCTTCTCTTTACCCATCTGTCTACATGTTTATACCTCTTCTCTTTCACCCATCTGTCTACATGTTTATACCTCTTCTCTTTCACCCATCTGTCTACATGTTTATACCTCTTCTCTTTCCCCCATCTGTCTACATGTTTATACCTCTTCTCTTTCACCATCTGTCTACATGTTTATACCTCTTCTCTTTCACCCATTTGTCTACATGTTTATACCTCTTCTCTTTACCCCATCTGTCTACATGTTTATACCTCTTCTCTTTCACCCATCTGTCTACATGTTTATACCTCTTTTCTTTCCCCATCTGTCTACATGTTTATACCTCTTCTCTTTACCCCATCTGTCTACATGTTTATACCTCTTCTCTTTCACCCGTCTGTCTACATGTTTATACCTCTTTTCTTTCCCCATCTGTCTACATGTTTATACCTCTTCTCTTTCACCCGTCTGTCTACATGTTTATACCTCTTCTCTTTCACCATCTGTCTACATGTTTATACCTCTTCTCTTTACCCCATCTGTCTACATGTTTATACCTCTTCTCTTTACCCGTCTGTCTACATGTTTATACCTCTTCTCTTTCACCCATCTGTCTACATGTTTATACCTCTTCTATTTCCCCATCTGTCTACATGTTTATACCTCTTCTCTTTACCCATCTGTCTACATGTTTATACCTCTTCTCTTTCACCCATCTGTCTACATGTTTATACCTCTTCTCTTTCACCCATCTGTCTACATGTTTATACCTCTTCTCTTTCCCCCATCTGTCTACATGTTTATACCTCTTCTCTTTCACCATCTGTCTACATGTTTATACCTCTTCTCTTTCACCCATTTGTCTACATGTTTATACCTCTTCTCTTTCCCCCATCTGTCTACATGTTTATACCTCTTCTCTTTCACCATCTGTCTACATGTTTATACCTCTTCTCTTTACCCATCTGTCTACATGTTTATACCTCTTCTCTTTCACCCATTTGTCTACATGTTTATACCTCTTCTCTTTCACCCATCTGTCTACATGTTTATACCTCTTCTCTTTCACCTGTCTGTCTACATGTTTATACCTCTTCTCTTTCACCCATTTGTCTACATGTTTATACCTCTTCTCTTTACCCATCTGTCTACATGTTTATACCTCTTCTCTTTCACCCATCTGTCTACATGTTTATACCTCTTCTCTTTCCCCCATCTGTCTACATGTTTATACCTCTTCTCTTTCACCCATTTGTCTACATGTTTATATCTCTTCTCTTTCACCCATCTGTCTACATGTTTATACCTCTTCTCTTCCCCCATCTGTCTGTATGTTTATACCTCTTCTCTTTCCCCCATCTGTCTACATGTTTATACCTCTTCTCTTTCACCTGTCTGTCTACATGTTTATACCTCTTCTCTTTACCCCGTCTGTCTACATGTTTATACCTCTTCTCTTTCACCCTTCTGTCTACATGTTTATACCTCTTCTTTTTCCCCATCTGTCTACATGTTTATACCTTTTCTCTTTCACCTGTCTGTCTACATGTTTATACCTCTTCTCTTTACCCCGTCTGTCTACATGTTTATACCTCTTCTCTTTCACCCTTCTGTCTACATGTTTATACCTCTTCTTTTTCCCCATCTGTCTACATGTTTATACCTCTTCTCTTTCACCCATCTGTCTACATGTTTATACCTCTTCTCTTTACCCCATCTGTCTACATGTTTATACCTCTTCTCTTTACCCATCTGTCTACATGTTTATACCTCTTCTCTTTACCCGTCTGTCTACATGTTTATACCTCTTCTCTTTCACCTGTCTGTCTACATGTTTATACCTCTTCTCTTTACCCATCTGTCTACATGTTTATACCTCTTCTCTTTACCCATCTGTCTACATGTTTATATCTCTTCTCTTTCACCCGTCTGTCTACATGTTTATACCTCTTCTCTTTCACCCATCTGTCTACATGTTTATACCTCTTCTCTTTCACCATCTGTCTACATGTTTATACCTCTTCTCTTTACCCCATCTCTCTACATGTTTATACCTCTTCTCTTTCACCCATCTGTCTACATGTTTATACCTCTTCTCTTTCACCCATCTATCTACATGTTTATACCTCTTCTCTTTCACCCATCTGTCTACATGTTTATACCTCTTCTCTTTCACCATCTGTCTACATGTTTATACCTCTTCTCTTTCACCCATTTGTCTACATGTTTATACCTCTTCTCTTTACCCATCTGTCTACATGTTTATACCTCTTCTCTTTCACCCATTTGTCTACATGTTTATACCTCTTCTCTTTCACCCATCTGTCTACATGTTTATACCTCTTCTCTTTCACCTGTCTGTCTACATGTTTATACCTCTTCTCTTTCACCCATTTGTCTACATGTTTATCCCTCTTCTCTTTCACCCATCTGTCTACATGTTTATACCTCTTCTCTTTCACCCATCTGTCTACATGTTTATACCTCTTCTCTTTCACCCATCTGTCTACATGTTTATACCTCTTCTCTTTCACCTGTCTGTCTACATGTTTATACCTCTTCTCTTTCACCCATTTGTCTACATGTTTATACCTCTTCTTTTTCCCCATCTGTCTACATGTTTATACCTCTTCTCTTTCACCCATCTGTCTACATGTTTATACCTCTTCTCTTTACCCCATCTGTCTACATGTTTATACCTCTTCTCTTTCACCCATCTGTCTACATGTTTATACCTCTTCTCTTTCACCATCTGTCTACATGTTTATACCTCTTCTCTTTACCCGTCTGTCTACATGTTTATACCTCTTCTCTTTCACCTGTCTGTCTACATGTTTATACCTCTTCTCTTTACCCATCTGTCTACATGTTTATACCTCTTCTCTTTACCCATCTGTCTACATGTTTATACCTCTTCTCTTTACCCATCTGTCTACATGTTTATACCTCTTCTCTTTACCCGTCTGTCTACATGTTTATACCTCTTCTCTTTCACCCATTTGTCTACATGTTTATACCTCTTCTCTTTCACCCATCTGTCTACATGTTTATACCTCTTCTCTTTACCCATCTGTCTACATGTTTATACCTCTTCTTTTTCCCCATCTGTCTACATGTTTATACCTCTTCTCTTTCACCATCTGTCTACATGTTTATACCTCTTCTCTTTCACCCATCTGTCTACATGTTTATACCTCTTCTCTTTCCCCCATCTGTCTACATGTTTATACCTCTTCTCTTTCCCCCATCTGTCTACATGTTTATACCTCTTCTCTTTACCCCATCTGTCTACATGTTTATACCTCTTCTCTTTACCCCATCTGTCTACATGTTTATACCTCTTCTTTTCCCCCATCTGTCTACATGTTTATACCTCTTCTTTTCCCCCATCTGTCTACATGTTTATACCTCTTCTCTTTCCCCATCTGTCTACATGTTTATACCTCTTCTCTTTCACCTGTCTGTCTACATGTTTATACCTCTTCTCTTTCACCCATCTGTCTACATGTTTATACCTCTTCTCTTTCCCCCATCTGTCTACATGTTTATACCTCTTCTCTTTCACCTGTCTGTCTACATGTTTATACCTCTTCTCTTTCACCCATCTGTCTACATGTTTATACCTCTTCTCTTTCACCATCTGTCTACATGTTTATACCTCTTCTCTTTACCCATCTGTCTACATGTTTATACCTCTTCTCTTTCACCATCTGTCTACATGTTTATACCTCTTCTCTTTCACCATCTGTCTACATGTTTATACCTCTTCTCTTTACCCATCTGTCTACATGTTTATACCTCTTCTCTTTCACCCATCTGTCTACATGTTTATACCTCTTCTCTTTCACCCATCTGTCTACATGTTTATATCTCTTCTCTTTACCCCATCTGTCTACATGTTTATACCTCTTCTCTTTCACCCATCTGTCTACATGTTTATACCTCTTCTTTTTCCCCATCTGTCTACATGTTTATACCTCTTCTCTTTCACCCATCTGTCTACATGTTTATACCTCTTCTCTTTACCCCATCTGTCTACATGTTTATACCTCTTCTCTTTCACCCATCTGTCTACATGTTTATACCTCTTCTCTTTCCCCCATCTGTCTACATGTTTATATCTCTTCTCTTTCCCCCATCTGTCTACATGTTTATACCTCTTCTCTTTACCCCATCTGTCTACATGTTTATACCTCTTCTCTTTACCCCATCTGTCTACATGTTTATACCTCTTCTTTTCCCCCATCTGTCTACATGTTTATACCTCTTCTTTTTCCCCATCTGTCTACATGTTTATACCTCTTCTCTTTCCCCATCTGTCTACATGTTTATACCTCTTCTCTTTCACCCATCTGTCTACATGTTTATACTTCTTCTCTTTCACCCATCTGTCTACATGTTTATACCTCTTCTCTTTCACCCATCTGTCTACATGTTTATACCTCTTCTCTTTCACCATCTGTCTACATGTTTATACTTCTTCTCTTTCACCCATCTGTCTACATGTTTATACCTCTTCTCTTTCACCCATCTGTCTACATGTTTATACCTCTTCTCTTTACCCATCTGTCTACATGTTTATACCTCTTCTTTTTCCCCATCTGTCTACATGTTTATACCTCTTCTCTTTCACCCATCTGTCTACATGTTTATACCTCTTCTCTTTCACCCATCTGTCTACATGTTTATACCTCTTCTCTTTACCCCATCTGTCTACATGTTTATACCTCTTCTTTTTCCCCATCTGTCTACATGTTTATACCTCTTCTTTTTCCCCATCTGTCTACATGTTTATACCTCTTCTCTTTCACCATCTGTCTACATGTTTATCCCTCTTCTCTTTCACCCATCTGTCTACATGTTTATACCTCTTCTCTTTCACCCATCTGTCTACATGTTTATACCTCTTCTCTTTCACCCATCTGTCTACATGTTTATACCTCTTCTCTTTCACCCATCTGTCTACATGTTTATACCTCTTCTCTTTCACCCATCTGTCTACATGTTTATACCTCTTCTCTTTCACCCATCTGTCTACATGTTTATACCTCTTCTCTTTCACCCATCTGTCTACATGTTTATACCTCTTCTCTTTCACCCATCTGTCTACATGTTTATACCTCTTCTCTTTCACCTGTCTGTCTACATGTTTATACCTCTTCTCTTTCACCCGTCTGTCTACATGTTTATACCTCTTCTCTTTACCTGTCTGTCTACATGTTTATACCTCTTCTCTTTACCCCATCTGTCTACATGTTTATACCTCTTCTCTTTCACCCATCTGTCTACATGTTTATACCTCTTCTCTTTACCCATCTGTCTACATGTTTATACCTCTTCTCTTTCACCCGTCTGTCTACATGTTTATACCTCTTCTCTTTCACCCGTCTGTCTACATGTTTATACCTCTTCTCTTTCACCCATCTGTCTACATGTTTATACCTCTTCTCTTTCACCATCTGTCTACATGTTTATACCTCTTCTCTTTCACCCATCTGTCTACATGTTTATACCTCTTCTCTTTACCCCATCTGTCTACATGTTTATACCTCTTCTCTTTCACCTGTCTGTCTACATGTTTATACCTCTTCTCTTTCCCCATCTGTCTACATGTGTATACCTCTTCTCTTTCCCCATCTGTCTACATGTTTATACCTCTTCTCTTTCACCCATCTGTCTACATGTTTATACCTCTTCTCTTTCACCCATCTGTCTACATGTTTATACCTCTTCTCTTTCACCCATCTGTCTACATGTTTATACCTCTTCTCTTGCACCCATCTGTCTACATGTTTATACCTCTTCTCTTTCACCCATCTGTCTACATGTTTATACCTCTTCTCTTTACCCCATCTGTCTACATGTTTATACCTCTTCTCTTTCACCCATCTATCTACATGTTTATACCTCTTCTCTTTCACCCATCTGTCTACATGTTTATACCTCTTCTCTTTCACCCATCTGTCTACATGTTTATACCTCTTCTCTTTACCCCATCTGTCTACATGTTTATACCTCTTCTCTTTCACCTGTCTGTCTACATGTTTATACCTCATCTCTTTCCCCATCTGTCTACATGTTTATACCTCTTCTCTTTCCCCATCTGTCTACATGTTTATACCTCTTCTCTTTCACCCATCTGTCTACATGTTTATACCTCTTCTCTTTACCCATCTGTCTACATGTTTATACCTCTTCTCTTTACCCATCTGTCTACATGTTTATACCTCTTCTCTTTCACCTGTCTGTCTACATGTTTATACCTCTTCTCTTTCACCCATCTGTCTACATGTTTATACCTCTTCTCTTTCCCCCATCTGTCTACATGTTTATACCTCTTCTCTTTCACCTGTCTGTCTACATGTTTATACCTCTTCTCTTTCACCCATCTGTCTACATGTTTATACCTCTTCTCTTTCACCATCTGTCTACATGTTTATACCTCTTCTCTTTACCCATCTGTCTACATGTTTATCCCTCTTCTCTTTCACCCATCTGTCTACATGTTTATACCTCTTCTCTTTACACCATCTGTCTACATGTTTATACCTCTTCTCTTTACCCATCTGTCTACATGTTTATACCTCTTCTCTTTCCCCCATCTGTCTACATGTTTATACCTCTTCTCTTTCACCATCTGTCTACATGTTTATACCTCTTCTCTTTCACCATCTGTCTACATGTTTATACCTCTTCTCTTTCACCATCTGTCTACATGTTTATACCTCTTCTCTTTCACCCATCTGTCTACATGTTTATACCTCTTCTCTTTCACCCGTCTGTCTACATGTTTATACCTCTTCTCTTTCCCCCGTCTGTCTACATGTTTATACCTCTTCTCTTTCCCCCATCTGTCTACATGTTTATACCTCTTCTCTTTACCCATCTGTCTACATGTTTATACCTCTTCTCTTTCCCCCATCTGTCTACATGTTTATATCTCTTCTCTTTCACCCATCTGTCTACATGTTTATACCTCTTCTCTTTCACCCATCTGTCTACATGTTTATACCTCTTCTCTTTCACCATCTGTCTACATGTTTATACCTCTTCTCTTTCACCTGTCTGTCTACATGTTTATACCTCTTCTCTTTCCCCATCTGTCTACATGTGTATACCTCTTCTCTTTCCCCATCTGTCTACATGTTTATACCTCTTCTCTTTCACCCATCTGTCTACATGTTTATACCTCTTCTCTTTCACCCATCTGTCTACATGTTTATACCTCTTCTCTTTCACCCATCTGTCTACATGTTTATACCTCTTCTCTTGCACCCATCTGTCTACATGTTTATACCTCTTCTCTTTCACCCATCTATCTACATGTTTATACCTCTTCTCTTTCACCCATCTGTCTACATGTTTATACCTCTTCTCTTTCACCCATCTGTCTACATGTTTATACCTCTTCTCTTTACCCCATCTGTCTACATGTTTATACCTCTTCTCTTTCACCTGTCTGTCTACATGTTTATACCTCTTCTCTTTCCCCATCTGTCTACATGTTTATACCTCTTCTCTTTACCCCATCTGTCTACATGTTTATACCTCTTCTCTTTCACCCATCTGTCTACATGTTTATACCTCTTCTCTTTCACCCGTCTGTCTACATGTTTATACCTCTTCTCTTTCCCCCATCTGTCTACATGTTTATACCTCTTCTCTTTCCCCCATCTGTCTACATGTTTATACCTCTTCTCTTTCACCCATCTGTCTACATGTTTATACCTCTTCTCTTTACCCATCTGTCTACATGTTTATACCTCTTCTCTTTCACCATCTGTCTACATGTTTATACCTCTTCTCTTTACCCATCTGTCTACATGTTTATACCTCTTCTCTTTCCCCCATCTGTCTACATGTTTATACCTCTTCTCTTTACCCGTCTGTCTACATGTTTATACCTCTTCTCTTTCCCCCATCTGTCTACATGTTTATACCTCTTCTCTTTACCCATCTGTCTACATGTTTATACCTCTTCTCTTTACCCATCTGTCTACATGTTTATATCTCTTCTCTTTCACCCATCTGTCTACATGTTTATACCTCTTCTCTTTACCCATCTGTCTACATGTTTATACCTCTTCTCTTTCACCCATCTGTCTACATGTTTATACCTCTTCTCTTTACCCATCTGTCTACATGTTTATACCTCTTCTCTTTCACCCATCTGTCTACATGTTTATACCTCTTCTCTTTCACCCATCTGTCTACATGTTTATACCTCTTCTCTTTACCCCATCTGTCTACATGTTTATACCTCTTCTCTTTCACCTGTCTGTCTACATGTTTATACCTCTTCTCTTTCCCCCATCTGTCTACATGTTTATACCTCTTCTCTTTCACCCATCTGTCTACATGTTTATACCTCTTCTCTTTACCCATCTGTCTACATGTGTATACCTCTTCTCTTTCCCCATCTGTCTACATGTTTATACCTCTTCTCTTTCACCCATCTGTCTACATGTTTATACCTCTTCTCTTTACCCATCTGTCTACATGTGTATACCTCTTCTCTTTCACCATCTGTCTACATGTTTATACCTCTTCTCTTTACCCATCTGTCTACATGTGTATACCTCTTCTCTTTCCCCATCTGTCTACATGTTTATACCTCTTCTCTTTCACCCATCTGTCTACATGTTTATACCTCTTCTCTTTCACCCATCTGTCTACATGTTTATACCTCTTCTCTTTCACCCATCTGTCTACATGTTTATACCTCTTCTCTTGCACCCATCTGTCTACATGTTTATACCTCTTCTCTTTCACCCATCTATCTACATGTTTATACCTCTTCTCTTTCACCCATCTGTCTACATGTTTATACCTCTTCTCTTTCACCCATCTGTCTACATGTTTATACCTCTTCTCTTTACCCCATCTGTCTACATGTTTATACCTCTTCTCTTTCACCTGTCTGTCTACATGTTTATACCTCTTCTCTTTCCCCATCTGTCTACATGTTTATACCTCTTCTCTTTACCCCATCTGTCTACATGTTTATACCTCTTCTCTTTCACCCATCTGTCTACATGTTTATACCTCTTCTCTTTCACCCGTCTGTCTACATGTTTATACCTCTTCTCTTTCCCCCATCTGTCTACATGTTTATACCTCTTCTCTTTCACCTGTCTGTCTACATGTTTATACCTCTTCTCTTTCACCCATCTGTCTACATGTTTATACCTCTTCTCTTTCCCCCATCTGTCTACATGTTTATACCTCTTCTCTTTCACCTGTCTGTCTACATGTTTATACCTCTTCTCTTTCACCCATCTGTCTACATGTTTATACCTCTTCTCTTTCACCATCTGTCTACATGTTTATACCTCTTCTCTTTACCCATCTGTCTACATGTTTATACCTCTTCTCTTTCACCCATCTGTCTACATGTTTATACCTCTTCTCTTTACACCATCTGTCTACATGTTTATACCTCTTCTCTTTACCCATCTGTCTACATGTTTATACCTCTTCTCTTTCACCATCTGTCTACATGTTTATACCTCTTCTCTTTACCCATCTGTCTACATGTTTATACCTCTTCTCTTTCACCCATCTGTCTACATGTTTATAACTCTTCTCTTTCACCCGTCTGTCTACATGTTTATACCTCTTCTCTTTCCCCCGTCTGTCTACATGTTTATACCTCTTCTCTTTCCCCCATCTGTCTACATGTTTATACCTCTTCTCTTTACCCATCTGTCTACATGTTTATACCTCTTCTCTTTCCCCCATCTGTCTACATGTTTATATCTCTTCTCTTTCACCCATCTGTCTACATGTTTATACCTCTTCTCTTTCACCCATCTGTCTACATGTTTATACCTCTTCTCTTTACCCATCTGTCTACATGTTTATACCTCTTCTCTTTCACCCATCTGTCTACATGTTTATACCTCTTCTCTTTACCCATCTGTCTACATGTTTATACCTCTTCTTTTTCCCCATCTGTCTACATGTTTATACCTCTTCTCTTTCACCATCTGTCTACATGTTTATACCTCTTCTCTTTCACCCATCTGTCTACATGTTTATACCTCTTCTCTTTACCCCATCTGTCTACATGTTTATACCTCTTCTCTTTCACCCATCTGTCTACATGTTTATACCTCTTCTCTTTCACCATCTGTCTACATGTTTATACCTCTTCTCTTTCACCCATCTGTCTACATGTTTATACCTCTTCTCTTTCACCATCTGTCTACATGTTTATACCTCTTCTCTTTCACCCATCTGTCTACATGTTTATACCTCTTCTCTTTACCCCATCTGTCTACATGTTTATACCTCTTCTCTTTCACCCGTCTGTCTACATGTTTATACCTCTTCTCTTTCCCCATCTGTCTACATGTTTATACCTCTTCTCTTTCACCCATCTGTCTACATGTTTATACCTCTTCTCTTTACCCATCTGTCTACATGTTTATACCTCTTCTCTTTACCCATCTGTCTACATGTTTATACCTCTTCTCTTTCACCTGTCTGTCTACATGTTTATACCTCTTCTCTTTCACCCATCTGTCTACATGTTTATACCTCTTCTCTTTCCCCCATCTGTCTACATGTTTATACCTCTTCTCTTTCACCTGTCTGTCTACATGTTTATACCTCTTCTCTTTCACCCATCTGTCTACATGTTTATACCTCTTCTCTTTACCCATCTGTCTACATGTTTATCCCTCTTCTCTTTCACCCATCTGTCTACATGTTTATATCTCTTCTCTTTCACCCATCTGTCTACATGTTTATACCTCTTCTCTTTCACCATCTGTCTACATGTTTATACCTCTTCTCTTTCACCATCTGTCTACATGTTTATCCCTCTTCTCTTTCACCCATCTGTCTACATGTTTATACCTCTTCTCTTTCCCCCATCTGTCTACATGTTTATACCTCTTCTCTTTCACCATCTGTCTACATGTTTATACCTCTTCTCTTTCACCATCTGTCTACATGTTTATACCTCTTCTCTTTACCCATCTGTCTACATGTTTATACCTCTTCTCTTTCACCCATCTGTCTACATGTTTATACCTCTTCTCTTTCACCCGTCTGTCTACATGTTTATACCTCTTCTCTTTCCCCCGTCTGTCTACATGTTTATACCTCTTCTCTTTCCCCCGTCTGTCTACATGTTTATACCTCTTCTCTTTCACCATCTGTCTACATGTTTATATCTCTTCTCTTTACCCCATCTGTCTACATGTTTATACCTCTTCTCTTTACCCATCTGTCTACATGTTTATATCTCTTCTCTTTCACCCATCTGTCTACATGTTTATACCTCTTCTTTTTCCCCATCTGTCTACATGTTTATACCTCTTCTCTTTCACCATCTGTCTACATGTTTATACCTCTTCTCTTTACCCCATCTGTCTACATGTTTATACCTCTTCTTTTTCCCCATCTGTCTACATGTTTATACCTCTTCTCTTTCACCCGTCTGTCTACATGTTTATACCTCTTCTCTTTACCCGTCTGTCTACATGTTTATACCTCTTCTCTTTACCCCATCTGTCTACATGTTTATACCTCTTCTCTTTCACCCATCTGTCTACATGTTTATACCTCTTCTCTTTACCCATCTGTCTACATGTTTATACCTCTTCTCTTTCACCCGTCTGTCTACATGTTTATACCTCTTCTCTTTCACCCATCTGTCTACGTTTATACCTCTTCTCTTTCACCATCTGTCTACATGTTTATACCTCTTCTCTTTCACCATCTGTCTACATGTTTATACCTCTTCTCTTTCACCTGTCTGTCTACATGTTTATACCTCTTCTCTTTCACCATCTGTCTACATGTTTATACCTCTTCTCTTTCACCCATCTGTCTACATGTTTATACCTCTTCTCTTTACCCCATCTGTCTACATGTTTATACCTCTTCTCTTTCACCCATCTGTCTACATGTTTATACCTCTTCTCTTTCCCCATCTGTCTACATGTTTATACCTCTTCTCTTTCACCATCTGTCTACATGTTTATACCTCTTCTCTTTCACCCATCTGTCTACATGTTTATACCTCTTCTCTTTCACCATCTGTCTACATGTTTATACCTCTTCTCTTTCACCATCTGTCTACATGTTTATACCTCTTCTCTTTCACCCATCTGTCTACATGTTTATACCTCTTCTCTTTCACCATCTGTCTACATGTTTATACCTCTTCTCTTTACCCATCTGTCTACATGTTTATACCTCTTCTCTTTACCCCATCTGTCTACATGTTTATACCTCTTCTTTTTCACCATCTGTCTACATGTTTATACCTCTTCTCTTTCACCCATCTGTCTACATGTTTATATCTCTTCTCTTTCACCCATCTGTCTACATGTTTATACCTCTTCTCTTTCACCATCTGTCTACATGTTTATACCTCTTCTCTTTCACCCATCTGTCTACATGTTTATACCTCTTCTCTTTCACCCATCTGTCTACATGTTTATATCTCTTCTCTTTACCCCATCTGTCTACATGTTTATACCTCTTCTCTTTCACCCATCTGTCTACATGTTTATACCTCTTCTCTTTCACCCATCTGTCTACATGTTTATACCTCTTCTCTTTCACCCATCTGTCTATATGCTTCCTCTGTGTCCTTTCCTTCTCTCTCTCCTCCTCTGCTCTCATATTTTTAGAACCCACCTGTATGTTGTGTGTTAGCTTAGCAATAGCAATCAGTCAAGATGTAACCTTTCTCTGTCACTCTCTCTATCACTTTCTCTCCCTCTCTTCATACCTCTCCATCCTCCCTCATGATAATATCAAACCCACATCCTCCAATCAACTGAACAATTGCACCCAGCAATACCATGCCCTCTCTCTTTCTTCCTCTTATCTCATCCCTCTCTCCCCCCTCTCTGTGTGTGCAGGTTAGTGGCCACCCCACTGGCTGCTGTCATGAGGGTGAAGGAGAAAGTTCGGCTCACAGTGTCACACAACCCCACACTGGAGTCATTCTACTGTAACACAACCAAGAACCCCTCACAGGTAACACAATTAAAAAAGACTACACCAATGTACGCAAGCACAGAGACACATGCATACAGGTACGCACGCACACACATGAACACATTAACACTGCACAATTGCTACAGATCGTAATTTGTTCAATCTTTTGCTGCAAAAAAAATTCTGCACAGCAGGAAATGTAAACTTGTAGTGTATTTGCGTTTTAAAAAGGCTTCTAAGGTTAGTCATTTCAGACTTGATTTGCCCTAACGAAAAATGTATCAACCCCTAGTTATAATCCATATAATAATTCACATATCCTGTTGCTGCAGAATTATTTTCCTGCTGTAGCAAACTGACTCAAATTAAGATCCTACATCTGTATACAGCACCACACAAACTGACTCAAATTAAGATCCTACATCTGTATACTGCACCACACAAATCATTATGCTAAACTGTATCCCTTTCTACCCTTCTCTCTCTCTCCCTCCTCCCGTTCTCTCTCCCCCTATCCCCCGCTCTCCCTCCCTCCCTCCTACAGAGTTCTATAGACAGTCTGTGTAAGCAGACAGGTTGTTCAGAGAGACAGGTGCAGAGATGGTTCAGGAGACGCAGGAACCAGGACCGACCCAGTCTACTGAAGAAGTTCAAAGAGGCCAGGTACACACACACACATGCACACACACACACACACACATGCATGAACACAGGCACAAAACAAGATAACAACACAGCTGCTTCACAAACAGCTGCTCAATGCAAATCTCTCACCAACACACCCACATGCACAGACACACACACGTGCACAGACACACACACATGCACAGACACACACACATGCACAGACACACACACATGCACAGACACACACACGTGCACACACATGCACAGACACACACACGTGCTGACATTGGCCTGTGAACACATGTCTGAGTGTTAAAGCATGAGTCTATTTACAGTATATCTGACACTCATTATATTGCCAGCCTGGTTTTATCAAGGCTCCTCCTACCCCCCCGGCCCCCCCCACACACACACACACACACACACACACACACACACACACACACACACACACACACACACACACACACACACACACACACACACACACACACACACACACACACACACACACACACACACATACACCGCCCGCCCCTCGCATCCCTCACCAGTCCCAGGAGACAGTTTGGCCCTATCAGCAGAATCAATTTATATCCCAACAGTGTGTGTCATTGTTATTGGACTGAGACAGTGGCTGTGTTACACTAATTCTGAGATGAATATCACAATCACTAGTGTAGAGACAACCTGTAGTTAATATCACAATCACTAGTGTAGAGACAACCTGTAGTTAATATCACAATCACTAGTGTAGATACAACCTGTAGTTAATATCACAATCACTAGTGTAGATACAACCTGTAGTTAATATTACAATCACTGGTGTAGATACAACCTGTAGTTAATATCACAATCACTAGTGTAGAGACAACCTGTAGTTAATATCACAATCACTAGTGTAGATACAACCTGTAGTTAATATCACAATCACTAGTGTAGATACAACCTGTAGTTAATATCACAATCACTAGTGTAGATACAACCTGTAGTTAATATCACAATCACTAGTGTAGATACAACCTGTAGTTAATATTACAATCACTAGTGTAGAGACAACCTGTAGTTAAAATCACAATCACTAGTGTAGAGACAACCTGTAGTTAATATTACAATCACTGGTGTAGAGACAACCTGTAGTTAAAATCACAATCACTAGTGTAGAGACAACCTGTAGTTAATATCACAATCACTAGTGTAGATACAACCTGTAGTTAATATTACAATCACTGGTGTAGATACAACCTGTAGTTAATATTACAATCACTGGTGTAGATACAACCTGTAGTTAATATTACAATCACTAGTGTAGATACAACCTGTAGTTAATATCACAATCACTAGTGTAGATACAACCTGTAGTTAATATTACAATCACTGGTGTAGATACAACCTGTAGTTAATATTACAATCACTGGTGTAGATACAACCTGTAGTTAATATCACAATCACTAGTGTAGATACAACCTGTAGTTAATATTACAATCACTAGTGTATATAACAACCTGTAGTTAATATTACAATCACTGGTGTAGAGACAACCTGTAGTTAAAATCACAATCACTAGTGTAGATACAACCTGTAGTTAATATTACAATCACTAGTGTATATAACAACCTGTAGTTAATATTACAATCACTGGTGTAGATACAACCTGTAGTTAATATTACAATCACTGGTGTAGATACAACCTGTAGTTAATATCACAATCACTAGTGTAGATACAACCTGTAGTTAATATTACAATCACTAGTGTATATAACAACCTGTAGTTAATATTACAATCACTGGTGTAGAGACAACCTGTAGTTAAAATCACAATCACTAGTGTAGATACAACCTGTAGTTAATATCACAATCACTAGTGTAGATACAACCTGTAGTTAATATTACAATCACTGGTGTAGATACAACCTGTAGTTAATATCACAATCACTAGTGTAGATAAAACCTGTAGTTAATATTACAATCACTAGTGTATATAACAACCTGTAGTTAATATTACAATCACTGGTGTAGAGACAACCTGTAGTTAAAATCACAATCACTAGTGTAGATACAACCTGTAGTTAATATCACAATCACTAGTGTAGATACAACCTGTAGTTAATATTACAATCACTAGTGTAGAGACAACCTGTAGTTAAAATCACAATCACTAGTGTAGAGACAACCTGTAGTTAATATCACAATCACTAGTGTAGATACAACCTGTAGTTAATATTACAATCACTGGTGTAGATACAACCTGTAGTTAATATTACAATCACTGGTGTAGATACAACCTGTAGTTAATATTACAATCACTAGTGTAGATACAACCTGTAGTTAATATCACAATCACTAGTGTAGATACAACCTGTAGTTAATATTACAATCACTAGTGTATATAACAACCTGTAGTTAATATTACAATCACTGGTGTAGAGACAACCTGTAGTTAAAATCACAATCACTAGTGTAGATACAACCTGTAGTTAATATTACAATCACTAGTGTATATAACAACCTGTAGTTAATATTACAATCACTGGTGTAGATACAACCTGTAGTTAATATCACAATCACTAGTGTAGATACAACCTGTAGTTAATATTACAATCACTAGTGTATATAACAACCTGTAGTTAATATTACAATCACTGGTGTAGAGACAACCTGTAGTTAAAATCACAATCACTAGTGTAGATACAACCTGTAGTTAATATCACAATCACTAGTGTAGATACAACCTGTAGTTAAAATCACAATCACTAGTGTAGATACAACCTGTAGTTAATATCACAATCACTGGTGTAGATACAACCTGTAGTTAATATTACAATCACTGGTGTAGATACAACCTGTAGTTAATATTACAATCACTGGTGTAGAGACAACCTGTAGTTAAAATCACAATCACTAGTGTAGATACAACCTGTAGTTAATATCACAATCACTAGTGTAGATACAACCTGTAGTTAATATTACAATCACTAGTGTAGATACAACCTGTAGTTAATATCACAATCACTAGTGTAGATACAACCTGTAGTTAATATCACAATCACTAGTGTAGATACAACCTGTAGTTAATATCACAATCACTGGTGTATATAACAACCTGTAGTTAATATCACAATCACTAGTGTAGATACAACCTGTAGTTAATATTACAATCACTGGTGTAGATACAACCTGTAGTTAATATTACAATCACTGGTGTAGATACAACCTGTAGTTAATATTACAATCACTAGTGTAGATACAACCTGTAGTTAATATCACAATCACTAGTGTAGATACAACCTGTAGTTAATATTACAATCACTAGTGTATATAACAACCTGTAGTTAATATTACAATCACTGGTGTAGAGACAACCTGTAGTTAAAATCACAATCACTAGTGTAGATACAACCTGTAGTTAATATTACAATCACTAGTGTATATAACAACCTGTAGTTAATATTACAATCACTGGTGTAGAGACAACCTGTAGTTAAAATCACAATCACTAGTGTAGATACAACCTGTAGTTAATATTACAATCACTAGTGTATATAACAACCTGTAGTTAATATTACAATCACTGGTGTAGAGACAACCTGTAGTTAAAATCACAATCACTAGTGTAGATACAACCTGTAGTTAATATCACAATCACTAGTGTAGATACAACCTGTAGTTAATATCACAATCACTGGTGTAGATACAACCTGTAGTTAATATTACAATCACTGGTGTAGATACAACCTGTAGTTAATATTACAATCACTGGTGTAGAGACAACCTGTAGTTAAAATCACAATCACTAGTGTAGATACAACCTGTAGTTAATATCACAATCACTAGTGTAGATACAACCTGTAGTTAATATTACAATCACTAGTGTAGATACAACCTGTAGTTAATATCACAATCACTAGTGTAGATACAACCTGTAGTTAATATCACAATCACTAGTGTAGATACAACCTGTAGTTAATATCACAATCACTGGTGTATATAACAACCTGTAGTTAATATCACGATCACTAGTGTAGATACAACCTGTAGTTAATATTACAATCACTGGTGTAGATACAACCTGTAGTTAATATTACAATCACTGGTGTAGATACAACCTGTAGTTAATATTACAATCACTAGTGTAGATACAACCTGTAGTTAATATCACAATCACTAGTGTAGATACAACCTGTAGTTAATATTACAATCACTAGTGTATATAACAACCTGTAGTTAATATTACAATCACTGGTGTAGAGACAACCTGTAGTTAAAATCACAATCACTAGTGTAGATACAACCTGTAGTTAATATTACAATCACTAGTGTATATAACAACCTGTAGTTAATATTACAATCACTGGTGTAGAGACAACCTGTAGTTAAAATCACAATCACTAGTGTAGATACAACCTGTAGTTAATATTACAATCACTAGTGTATATAACAACCTGTAGTTAATATTACAATCACTGGTGTAGAGACAACCTGTAGTTAAAATCACAATCACTAGTGTAGATACAACCTGTAGTTAATATCACAATCACTAGTGTAGATACAACCTGTAGTTAAAATCACAATCACTAGTGTAGATACAACCTGTAGTTAATATCACAATCACTGGTGTAGATACAACCTGTAGTTAATATTACAATCACTGGTGTAGATACAACCTGTAGTTAATATTACAATCACTGGTGTAGAGACAACCTGTAGTTAAAATCACAATCACTAGTGTAGATACAACCTGTAGTTAATATCACAATCACTAGTGTAGATACAACCTGTAGTTAATATTACAATCACTAGTGTAGATACAACCTGTAGTTAATATCACAATCACTAGTGTAGATACAACCTGTAGTTAATATCACAATCACTAGTGTAGATACAACCTGTAGTTAATATCACAATCACTGGTGTATATAACAACCTGTAGTTAATATCACAATCACTAGTGTAGATACAACCTGTAGTTAATATCACAATCACTAGTGTAGAGACAACCTGTAGTTAATATCACAATCACTAGTGTAGATACAACCTGTAGTTAATATCACAATCACTAGTGTAGATACAACCTGTAGTTAATATCACAATCACTAGTGTAGAGACAACCTGTAGTTAATATTACAATCACTAGTGTAGATACAACCTGTAGTTAATATCACAATCACTAGTGTAGATACAACCTGTAGTTAATATCACAATCACTAGTGTAGATACAACCTGTAGTTAATATCACAATCACTAGTGTAGATACAACCTGTAGTTAAAATCACAATCACTAGTGTAGAGACAACCTGTAGTTAATATCACAATCACTAGTGTAGATACAACCTGTAGTTAATATTACAATCACTGGTGTAGATACAACCTGTAGTTAATATTACAATCACTGGTGTAGATACAACCTGTAGTTAATATTACAATCACTAGTGTAGATACAACCTGTAGTTAATATCACAATCACTAGTGTAGATACAACCTGTAGTCAATATTACAATCACTAGTGTATATAACAACCTGTAGTTAATATTACAATCACTGGTGTAGATACAACCTGTAGTTAATATCACATTGTGTTATTACAGTATTATAGTATAGTGTTGTACAGTACTGGAGGTATCTATCTGCAGTCAGCAGGTTGTTGTGTTGTACAGTACTGGAGGTCTCTATCTGTAGTCAGCAGGTTGTTGTGTTGTACAGTACTGGAGGTCTCTATCTGCAGTCAGCAGGTTGTTGTGTTGTACAGTACTGGAGGTCTCTATCTGTAGTCAGCAGGTTGTTGTGTTGTACAGTACCGGAGGTCTCTATCTGCAGTCAGCAGGTTGTTGTGTTGTACAGTACTGGAGGTCTCTATCTGTAGTCAGCAGGTTGTTGTGTTGTACAGTACTGGAGGTTTCTATCTGTAGTCAGCAGGTTGTTGTGTTGTACAGTACTGGAGGTCTCTATCTGTAGTCAGCAGGTTGTTGTGTTGTGCAGTACTGGAGGTTTCTATCTGCAGTCAGCAGGTTGTTGTGTTGTACAGTACTGGAGGTCTCTATCTGTAGTCAGCAGGTTGTTGTGTTGTACAGTACTGGAGGTCTCTATCTGTAGTCAGCAGGTTGTTGTGTTGTACAGTACTGGAGGTCTCTATCTGTAGTCAGCAGGTTGTTGTTGTTGTACAGTACTGGAGGTCTCTATCTGTAGTCAGCAGGTTGTTGTGTTGTACAGTACTGGAGGTCTCTATCTGTAGTCAGCAGGTTGTTGTGTTGTACAGTACTGGAGGTCTCTATCTGTAGTCAGCAGGTTGTTGTTGTACAGTACTGGAGGTCTCTATCTGTAGTCAGCAGGTTGTTGTGTTGTACAGTACTGGAGGTCTCTATCTGTAGTCAGCAGGTTGTTGTTGTACAGTACTGGAGGTCTCTATCTGTAGTCAGCAGGTTGTTGTGTTGTACAGTACTGGAGGTCTCTATCTGCAGTCAGCAGGTTGTTGTGTTGTACAGTACTGGAGGTCTCTATCTGTAGTCAGCAGGTTGTTGTTGTACAGTACTGGAGGTCTCTATCTGCAGTCAGCAGGTTGTTGTGTTGTACAGTACTGGAGGTCTCTATCTGTAGTCAGCAGGTTGTTGTTGTACAGTACTGGAGGTCTCTATCTGTAGTCAGCAGGTTGTTGTACAGTACTGGAGGTCTCTATCTGCAGTCAGCAGGTTGTTGTACAGTACTGGAGGTCTCTATCTGTAATCAGCAGGTTGTTGTTGTACAGTACTGGAGGTCTCTATCTGTAGTCAGCAGGTTGTGTTGTACAGTACTGGAGGTCTCTATCTGTAGTCAGCAGGTTGTTGTACAGTACTGGAGGTCTCTATCTGTAGTCAGCAGGTTGTTGTGTTGTACAGTACTGGAGGTCTCTATCTGTAGTCAGCAGGTTGTTGTGTTGTACAGTACTGGAGGTCTCTATCTGTAGTCAGCAGGTTGTTGTGTTGTACAGTACTGGAGGTCTCTATCTGTAGTCAGCAGGTTGTTGTGTTGTACAGTACTGGAGGTCTCTATCTGTAGTCAGCAGGTTGTTGTTGTACAGTACTGGAGGTCTCTATCTGTAGTCAGCAGGTTGTTGTACAGTACTGGAGGTCTCTATCTGTAGTCAGCAGGTTGTTGTACAGTACTGGAGGTCTCTATCTGTAGTCAGCAGGTTGTTGTACAGTACTGGAGGTCTCTATCTGTAGTCAGCAGGTTGTTGTGTTGTACAGTACTGGAGGTCTCTATCTGTAGTCAGCAGGTTGTTGTGTTGTACAGTACTGGAGGTCTCTATCTGTAGTCAGCAGGTTGTTGTGTTGTACAGTACTGGAGGTCTCTATCTGTAGTCAGCAGGTTGTTGTGTTGTACAGTACTGGAGGTCTCTATCTGTAGTCAGCAGGTTGTTGTACAGTACAGGAGGTCTCTATCTGCAGTCAGCAGGTTGTTGTTGTACAGTACTGGAGGTCTCTATCTGTAGTCAGCAGGTTGTTGTGTTGTACAGTACTGGAGGTCTCTATCTGTAGTCAGCAGGTTGTTGTGTTGTACAGTACTGGAGGTCTCTATCTGTAGTCAGCAGGTTGTTGTACAGTACTGGAGGTCTCTATCTGTAGTCAGCAGGTTGTTGTACAGTACTGGAGGTCTCTATCTGTAGTCAGCAGGTTGTTGTACAGTACTGGAGGTCTCTATCTGCAGTCAGCAGGTTGTTGTACAGTACTGGAGGTCTCTATCTGCAGTCAGCAGGTTGTTGTGTTGTACAGTACTGGAGGTCTCTATCTATAGTCAGCAGGTTATTGTGTTGTACAGTACTGGAGGTCTCTATCTGTAGTCAGCAGGTTGTTGTGTTGTACAGTACCGGAGGTCTCTATCTGTAGTCAGCAGGTTGTTGTACAGTACTGGAGGTCTCTATCTGTAGTCAGCAGGTTGTTGTACAGTACTGGAGGTCTCTATCTGTAGTCAGCAGGTTGTTGTTGTACAGTACTGGAGGTCTCTATCTGTAGTCAGCAGGTTGTGTTGTACAGTACTGGAGGTCTCTATCTGTAGTCAGCAGGTTGTTGTACAGTACTGGAGGTCTCTATCTGTAGTCAGCAGGTTGTTGTGTTGTACAGTACTGGAGGTCTCTATCTGTAGTCAGCAGGTTGTTGTGTTGTACAGTACTGGAGGTCTCTATCTGTAGTCAGCAGGTTGTTGTGTTGTACAGTACTGGAGGTCTCTATCTGTAGTCAGCAGGTTTTTGTGTTGTACAGTACTGGAGGTCTCTATCTGTAGTCAGCAGGTTGTTGTTGTACAGTACTGGAGGTCTCTATCTGTAGTCAGCAGGTTGTTGTTGTACAGTACTGGAGGTCTCTATCTGTAGTCAGCAGGTTGTTGTACAGTACTGGAGGTCTCTATCTGTAGTCAGCAGGTTGTTGTACAGTACTGGAGGTCTCTATCTGTAGTCAGCAGGTTGTTGTACAGTACTGGAGGTCTCTATCTGTAGTCAGCAGGTTGTTGTGTTGTACAGTACTGGAGGTCTCTATCTGTAGTCAGCAGGTTGTTGTGTTGTACAGTACTGGAGGTCTCTATCTGTAGTCAGCAGGTTGTTGTGTTGTACAGTACTGGAGGTCTCTATCTGTAGTCAGCAGGTTGTTGTGTTGTACAGTACCGGAGGTCTCTATCTGTAGTCAGCAGGTTGTTGTTGTACAGTACAGGAGGTCTCTATCTGCAGTCAGCAGGTTGTTGTTGTACAGTACTGGAGGTCTCTATCTGTAGTCAGCAGGTTGTTGTGTTGTACAGTACTGGAGGTCTCTATCTGTAGTCAGCAGGTTGTTGTGTTGTACAGTACTGGAGGTCTCTATCTGTAGTCAGCAGGTTGTTGTACAGTACTGGAGGTCTCTATCTGTAGTCAGCAGGTTGTTGTACAGTACTGGAGGTCTCTATCTGTAGTCAGCAGGTTGTTGTACAGTACTGGAGGTCTCTATCTGCAGTCAGCAGGTTGTTGTACAGTACTGGAGGTCTCTATCTGCAGTCAGCAGGTTGTTGTGTTGTACAGTACTGGAGGTCTCTATCTGTAGTCAGCAGGTTATTGTGTTGTACAGTACTGGAGGTCTCTATCTGTAGTCAGCAGGTTGTTGTGTTGTACAGTACTGGAGGTCTCTATCTGTAGTCAGCAGGTTGTTGTTGTACAGTGCTGGAGGTCTCTATCTGTAGTCAGCAGGTTGTGTTGTACAGTACTGGAGGTCTCTATCTGTAGTCAGCAGGTTGTTGTGTTGTACAGTACTGGAGGTCTCAATCTGCAGTCAGCAGGTTGTTGTTGTACAGTACTGGAGGTCTCTATCTGCAGTCAGCAGGTTCTTGTGTTGTACAGTACTGGAGGTCTCTATCTGTAGTCAGCAGGTTGTTGTTGTACAGTACTGGAGGTCTCTATCTGTAGTCAGCAGGTTGTTGTTGTACAGTACTGGAGGTCTCTATCTGTAGTCAGCAGGTTGTTGTGTTGTACAGTACTGGAGGTCTATCTCTGTAGTCAGCAGGTTGTTGTACAGTACTGGAGGTCTCTATCTGTAGTCAGCAGGTTGTTGTGTTGTACAGTACTGGAGGTCTCTATCTGTAGTCAGCAGGTTGTTGTGTTGTACAGTACTGGAGGTCTCTATCTGTAGTCAGCAGGTTGTTGTACAGTACTGGAGGTCTCTATCTGTAGTCAGCAGGTTGTTGTACAGTGCTGGAGGTCTCTATCTGTAGTCAGCAGGTTGTTGTGTTGTACAGTACTGGAGGTCTCTATCTGTAGTCAGCAGGTTGTTGTGTTGTACAGTACTGGAGGTCTCTATCTGTAGTCAGCAGGTTGTTGTGTTGTACAGTACTGGAGGTCTCTATCTGTAGTCAGCAGGTTGTTGTACAGTACTGGAGGTCTCTATCTGTAGTCAGCAGGTTGTTGTGTTGTACAGTACTGGAGGTCTCTATCTGTAGTCAGCAGGTTGTTGTGTTGTACAGTACTGGAGGTCTCTATCTGTAGTCAGCAGGTTGTTGTACAGTACTGGAGGTCTCTATCTGTAGTCAGCAGGTTGTTGTGTTGTACAGTACTGGAGGTCTCTATCTGTAATCAGCAGGTTGTTGTTGTACAGTACTGGAGGTCTCTATCTGTAGTCAGCAGGTTGTTGTACAGTACTGGAGGTCTCTATCAGTAGTCAGCAGGTTGTTGTACAGTACTGGAGGTCTCTATCTGTAGTCAGCAGGTTGTTGTGTTGTACAGTACTGGAGGTCTCTATCTGTAGTCAGCAGGTTGTTGTTGTACAGTACTGGAGGTCTCTATCTGTAGTCAGCAGGTTGTTGTTGTACAGTACTGGAGGTCTCTATCTGTAGTCAGCAGGTTATTGTGTTGTACAGTACTGAAGGTCTCTATCTGTAGTCAGCAGGTTGTTGTACAGTACTGGAGGTCTCTATCTGTAGTCAGCAGGTTGTTGTACAGTACTGGAGGTCTCTCTCTGTAGTCAGCAGGTTATTGTGTTGTACAGTACTGGAGGTCTCTATCTGTAGTCAGCAGGTTGTTGTGTTGTACAGTACTGGAGGTCTCTATCTGTAGTCAGCAGGTTGTTGTACAGTACTGGAGGTCTCTATCTGTAGTCAGCAGGTTGTTGTACAGTACTGGAGGTCTCTATCTGTAGTCAGCAGGTTGTTGTGTTGTACAGTACAGGAGGTCTCTATCTGTAGTCAGCAGGTTGTTGTGTTGTACTGTACTGGAGGTTTCTATCTGTAGTCAGCAGGTTGTTGTACAGTACTGGAGGTCTCTATCTGTAGTCAGCAGGTTGTTGTACAGTACTGGAGGTCTCTATCTGTAGTCAGCAGGTTGTTGTACAGTCCTGGAGGTCTCTATCTGTAGTCAGCAGGTTGTTGTGTTGTACAGTACTGGAGGTCTCTATCTGTAGTCAGCAGGTTGTTGTGTTGTACAGTACAGGAGGTCTCTATCTGTAGTCAGCAGGTTGTTGTGTTGTACAGTACAGGAGGTCTCTATCTGTAGTCAGCAGGTTGTTGTACAGTACTGGAGGTTTCTATCTGTAGTCAGCAGGTTGTTGTTGTACAGTACTGGAGGTCTCTATCTGTAGTCAGCAGGTTGTTGTACAGTACTGGAGGTCTCTATCTGTAGTCAGCAGGTTGTTGTGTTGTACAGTACAGGAGGTCTCTATCTGTAGTCAGCAGGTTGTTGTGTTGTACAGTACTGGAGGTTTCTATCTGTAGTCAGCAGGTTGTTGTACAGTACTGGAGGTCTCTATCTGCAGTCAGCAGGTTGTTGTACAGTACAAGAGGTCTCTATCTGCAGTCAGCAGGTTGTTGTGTTGTACAGTACTGGAGGTTTCTATCTGTAGTCAGCAGGTTGTTGTACAGTACTGGAGGTCTCTATCTGTAGTCAGCAGGTTGTTGTACAGTACTGGAGGTCTCTATCTGCAGTCAGCAGGTTGTTGTGTTGTACAGAACTGGAGGTCTCTATCTGTAGTCAGCAGGTTGTTGTGTTGTACAGTACTGGAGGTCTCTATCTGCAGTCAGCAGGTTGTTGTGTTGTACAGTACTGGAGGTCTCTATCTGTAGTCAGCAGGTTGTTGTTGTACAGTACTGGAGGTCTCTATCTGTAGTCAGCAGGTTGTTGTGTTGTACAGTACAGGAGGTCTCTATCTGTAGTCAGCAGGTTGTTGTGTTGTACAGTACTGGAGGTCTCTATCTGTAGTCAGCAGGTTGTTGTGTTGTACAGTACTGGAGGTTTCTATCTGTAGTCAGCAGGTTGTTGTACAGTACTGGAGGTCTCTATCTGCAGTCAGCAGATTGTTGTTGTACAGTGCTGGAGGTCTGGTCTCTATCTGTGTGACAGGACTGAACTGGGAGGCTACTGTATGACTGTTCCCATTGTGTGCTGGGAATTTTGTACGGGACTGTTCCACTACAGTTTAGCAGAATGTGTGTATGTTCACTTTACTGTACATATACAGTGCATTCAGAAAGTGCTTTCAGACCCCTTCACTGTTGCCAGTTTTTTTTACATTACAGCCTTATTCTAAAATGGATTACATATATTTTTCCCCTCATCAATCGTCATACAATACCCCATAATGACGAAGTGAAAACAGGTTTTTAGAAATTTGTGCAAATTTTTTCAAAATAAAAAACTGAAATATTTTATTTACATAAGTATTCAGACCATTTGCTATGCGATTCGAAATTGAGCTCTGGTTCATCCTTTTTCCATTGATAGTCCTTGATGTTTCTACAACTTGATTAGAGTCCACATTTGGTAAAATGTATTGATTGGACATAATTTGGAAAGGCACACACACCTGTCTATATAAGGTCCCATAGTTGACAGTGCATGTCAGAGCAAAAACCAAGCCATGAGGTTGAAGGAATTGTCCATAGAGCTCCGAGACAGGATTGTGTCGAGGCACAGATCTGGGACGGGTATCAAAAAATGTCTGCAGCGTTGAAGGTCACCAAGAACACAGTGGCCTCCATCATTCTTAAATGAACTAAGTTTGGAACCAGCAAGATTCTTCCTAGAGCTGGCCGCCCGGCCAAACTGAGCAATCAGGGGAGAAGGGCCTTGGTCAGGGAAGTGACCAAGAACCCGATGGTTACTCTATGGGAGAACCTTCCAGAAAGGGAAAGGGGGATACCTAGTCAGTTGTACAACTGAATGCATTCATCTGAAATGTGTCTTCCGCATTTAACCCACCCCTCTGAATCAGAGAGATGCGGGGGGCTTCCAACATCCACGGCCCAGGGAACCATCTCTACAGCATTCCACCAATCAGGCCTTTATGGTAGAATGGCCAGACGGAAGCCACTCCTCAGTAAAAGGCAGATGACAGTCCTGCTTGGAAAAAAACATCTGTTCTGATGAAACCAAGATTGAATTATTTGGCCTGAATGCCAAGCGTCACGTCTGGAGGAAACCTGGCACCATCCCTACGGTGAAGCATGGTGGTGGCAGCATCATGCTGTGGGGATGTTTTTCAGCAGCAGGAACTTGGAGACGAGGGAAAGATGAACGGAGCAAAGTACAGAGAGATCCTTGATTAAAACCTGCTAAGGACCTCTGCCTGGGGTAAAGGGTCATCTTCCAAAAGGACAATGACTCTGAGAGCACAGCCTAGACAACATGGCTTTGGGACAAGTCTCTGAATGTCCTTGAGTGGCCCAGCTAGAGCCTGGACTTGAACCCGATCGAACATCTCTGGAGAAACGTGAAAAGAGCTGGTCAGCGACGCTCCCCAGCCAACCTGACAGAGTTTGAGAGGATCTGCAGAGAAGAATGGGAGAAACTCCCCAAATACAGGTGTGCCAAGCTTGTAGTTCATACCCAAGAAGACTCGAGGCTGTAATCGCTGCCAAAGATGCTTCAACAAAGTACTGAGTAAAGGGTCTAAATACTTATGTAAATATGATATTTAAGTTTTGTATTTTTAATACATTTGCAAAAATATCTAAAAAGCTGTTTTTGCTTTGTCATTGTGGGGTATTGTATGTAGATTGATGAGGGAACAAACAATTTAATCAATTTTAGAATAAGGCTGTAGCGTAACAAAATGTGGAAAAGGTCAAGGGGTCTGAATACTTTCCAAATGCACTATAGTATAAAGTATGTGTGTGTGTGTTATCCAATGATTGTGTGTGTTCTCTTGCAGTTGGAGATTCACCTTTTACCTTCTTGCTTTCATTGCTGGCCTAGCTGCCCTCATTGACGTGAGTACTGCTGTTTCACCTTTGACCTTTAAAACTCTCGCCTGTCTCCTAGCTAATCTCCCTGCACCAACATTGGTCAATTGTGTCATCTGACTTCTGTCATAACTCATTGTTTAAAGTGACCTCTGTCATGACTCATAGTTTAAACTTTAGATCCTAGTTAAACCATTGATGGGAGAAACAGAGCCTGTTCACTGACAGCATTAATGTGTTACAGGATACTAAGATAGAATAGAAGCCTTGTCAACAACAGTGTTGGTTATATCAGGGACAACTGAGTATCCTAAACAAATGTTATACAATTTGATCTTTTTCTAACATGATTAATAAAGAACTTACAAATGACACTGGAAGATAATTATAAAGACACATTAATATATAGAGGGTGTGAAAATGATTTATCACTTCTTCTGTTTCAATGCTGTATTTCTCTTTGACTGAAGTTAGAACTCTCCGATTTATGTATAACTCTCTCCCTCTCTTAGAAACCCTGGCTGTATGACTTTAAGGAGATGTGGCAGGGCTTCCCTATTCTGGTATGTCCCTCTGGTTATTGGCGAGTGGTAACATTGTAACATAGGAAAGTCATTGGAAGGCATAAATCATAATCAATCATATCATGTTATGTCCAGTGTTTGACTGTGTTCAGAAATCATATTATGGAAGTATCAATGTATGTTATTGATATTATCTTGCTCTTTCTCTCCTCTCTCTCTCTCCCCTATAATCTCCCCATCCATCTCTCTCCCTATCCCTCCATCTTTCATCAATTTCTCTCCATCCCGCCATCTCTCATCAATTTCTCTCCATCCCGCCATCTCTCATCAATTTCCCTCCATCTCTCATCAATTTCCCTCCATCCCTCATCTATTTCTCCCTCCATCCTTCATCTATTTCCCTCCATCCCTCATCTATTTCCCTCTATCCCTCATCTATTTCTCCCTCCATCCCTCATCTATTTCCCTCCATCCCTCATCTATTTCACTCTATCCCTCATCTATTTCCCTCCATCCCTCATCTATTTCACTCTATCCCTCATCTATTTCCCTCTATCCCTCATCTATTTCTCCCTCCATCCCTCATCTATTTCCCTCTATCCCTCATCTATTTCCCTCTATCCCTCATCTATTTCCCTCCATCCCTCATCTATTTCCCTCCATCCCTCATCAATTTCCCTCTATCCCTCATCTATTTCCCACCATCCCTCATCTATTTCCCTCCATCCCTCATCTATTTCCCTCCATCCCTCATCTATTTCCCTCCATCCCTCATCAATTTCCCTCTATCCCTCATCTATTTCCCACCATCCCTCATCTATTTCCCTCCATCTCTCATCTATTTCCCTCCATCCCTCCATCCCTCATCTATTTCCCTCCATCCCATACCTATTTCTTTCTCCATCCCTCAATCTTTCATCTCTCCCCCAGACTCTCCTGCCGTCTCAGTATTGGTACTATATGATAGAGCTGGGTTTCTACGTCTCTCTAATCTTCAGTGTGGCGTCAGACGTCAAACGTAAAGTAAGTGTGCACCGTGCCTGCTTTATGAAACACTATGCTTGTAACAATCAAGAATACAGTATACAAATGAACCACTAAAAATTGTGGTACAGAATCCCTTTACTTACAGTCCTATTCACTTTAAGAGTCAATCAATTACAGCACGCAGATCACCCGAAGATTCTTCCATACATGGGAGAGTGCAGTTTACAAGATCAGGGATAGTGGTTAACCAAGCCTGCACACTCTGTTAGCTACAAGTGATTCATTGAACGCAGTAAGCAAGTCTTTCCGATCCCTCTCCTGCTGTTGCCATGGTGTTGCCCCTGTGCTGACGACCAGGGGTTACTGTCATGACACTGATGTAAGTGTCAGTGTGTATAGGGAAAGGGGCCAGGGGGCAACTGCAGGAGGTGGACATTAGACTGATATGACGTGTTTGTGTGTGTGGAGCCGGAGGTTAAAGGGGAGATGGTCAGTGGACTCTACTCCACTAGGGTCAGGTCAGTACAGACAGTGTGTACCTGCTAAATATCACGTGATGGCCCTCTGGCATGATTTACTATAGTGTGTGTGCGTGTGTGTGTGTGCGTGTGCATGCGTGTGCATGCGTGCAGGTGTGTGTGTGAAGGATCAGAATGTTATCATGTTATCAAGGTAACAAAACACAAACTCTAACCTTCTCTCTCTCCCTCTCTGCATTTCTCTCTTTCTCTCCCTCCCTTCCTCTCTGTAGGACTTTAAGGAGCAGATGGTTCACCATATGGCCACCATCTTCCTCATCAGTTTCTCCTGGTGTGTCAACTACATCAGAGCGGGCACGCTCATCATGCTGCTGCACGACTCCTCCGACTATTTACTGGAGGTACAACCAATTACAGGACAGCTGGGTCACCAACATAACATGATAATAATATCCCTGCCATGACACGATAATAAACACAATAATACTATGGTGATTTAGTAGTTGCTGTTATCCAATACAACTTACAGTTTGCACATGTGGTTTGTAGGTGGGGCCCACAGGGGAATCACCCACAAGGAAGTCCCATTTTATTTGATAAACCAGGAAGCGGACAAAGTACTACTGATTTTGGAGAAGTGGAGATATGGAGAGATTTAGTACTGCCACCTGGTGGAAGAAATATGACATTACAATTATTTTCTAACAACAACAACCTTTCTCTCTCTCCCTCTCTCTCTCTGATAGTCCGCTAAGATATTCATCTATGCTGGATGGAGAAACACCAGTAACTACGTCTTCTTCCTCTTCGCTACCGTCTTCATCTTCACTAGACTTTATATCTTCCCCTTCTAGTGAGATGACACCTGAACACTCCCACCACTCACCAATGATCTGTATCTTTCACACCCATTCTGATTGTTTTATTTATGTAACCTTTATTTAACTAGGCAAGTCAGTTAACAACAAATTCTGATTAGCATGTCTGTTGGTTGTTACTGATGTTATTCACTCTTCTTACCCCCCCTCTCCTCTCTCTCTCAGCATCATTTATTCTACGTACATTTATCCAATGACTATGTACTCTCCGTTCTTTGGATACTACTTCCTGAATTTCCTTATGATGGTGCTGCAGTGTCTCCATATCTTCTGGGCCATCCTCATTCTGCGTATGGCCGTCCGCTTCCTGAGCAGCGATGTATGTACACAACACTGCACACACACCCTGACAACACTGCACACACTCTGACAACACGACACACACCCTGACAACACTACACACCCTGACAACACTACACACCCTCTGACAACACTACACACCCTGACAACACTACACACACACACCCACCCTGTCAATACTACACACACACACCCTCTGACAACACTACACACCCTGACAACACTACACACCCTGACAACACTGCACACACTCTGACAACATGACACACCCTCTGACAACACTACACACCCTGACAACACTACACACACTCTGACAACACTACACACCCTGACAACACTACACACACTCTGACAACACTGCACACACTCTGACAACACTACACACCCTCTGACAACACGACACACCCTCTGACAACACTACACACCCTGACAACACTGCACACACTCTGACAACACGACACACCCTCTGACAACACTACACACCCTGACAACACTGCACACACTCTGACAACACGACACACCCTCTGACAACACTACACACCCTGACAACACTACACACACTCTGACAACACTACACACCCTGACAACACTACACACACTCTGACAACACGACACACACACACCCAAACAACACTGGGAGACTGGGAGAGGAAGGGTGGGTGGAGGAGAGAGACTGGGAGAGGAAGGGTGGGTGGAGGAGAGAGACTGGGAGAGGAGCGGTGGGTGGAGGAGAGAGACTAGGACAGGAGGGGTGGGTGGAGGAGAGAGACTAGGAGAGGAGGGGTGGGTGGAGGAGAGAGACTGAGAGAGGAGGGGTGGGTGGAGGAGAGAGACTAGGAGAGGAGGGGTGGGTGGAGGAGAGAGACTGGGAGAGGAGGGTTGGGTGGAGGAGAGAGACTGGGAGAGGAGGGGTGGGTGGAGGAGAGAGACTGGGAGAGGAGGGGTGGGTGGAGGAGAGAGACTAGGAGAGGAGGGGTGGGTGGAGGAGAGAGACTGGGAGAGGAGGGATGGGTGGAGGAGAGAGACTGGGAGAGGAGGGATGGGTGGAGGAGAGAGACTGGGAGAGGAGGGGTGGGTGGAGGAGAGAGACTAGGAGAGGAGGGGTGGGTGGAGGAGAGAGACTGGGAGAGGAGGGGTGGGTGGAGGAGAGAGACTGGGAGAGGAGGGGTGGGTGGAGGAGAGAGACTAGGAGAGGAGGGGTGGGTGGAGGAGAGAGACTGGGAGAGGAGGGGTGGGTAGAGGAGGAGAGAGACTGGGAGAGGAGGGGTGGGTGGAGGAGGAGAGAGACTGGGAGGGGAGGGGTGGGTGGAGGAGAGAGACTGGGAGAGGAGGGATGGGTGGAGGAGAGAGACTGGGAGAGGAGGGGTGGGTGGAGGAGAGAGACTAGGAGAGGAGGGGTGGGTGGAGGAGAGAGACTGGGAGAGGAGGGGTGGGTAGAGGAGGAGAGAGACTGGGAGAGGAGGGGTGGGTGGAGGAGAGACTAGGAGAGGAGGGGTTGGTGGAGGAGAGAGACTGAGAGAGGAGGGGTGGGTGGAGGAGAGAGACTAGGAGAGGAGGGGTGGGTGGAGGAGAGAGACTGGGAGAGGAGGGGTGGGTGAGGGAGAGAGACTAGGAGAGGAGGGGTGGGTGGAGGAGAGAGACTGGGAGAGGAGGGGTGGGTGGAGGAGAGAGACTAGGAGAGGAGGGGTGGGTAGAGGAGGAGAGAGACTGGGAGAGGAGGGGTGGGTAGAGGAGGGTGGGTAGAGGAGGAGAGAGACTGGGAGAGGAGGGGTGGGTGGAGGGGGAGAGAGACTGGGAGAGGAGGGTTGGGTGGAGGAGAGAGAAAGTTTATTCAGAAATCACACGTTGATATGTGTTGGAAAGCCCAGCTGATAAAGAGCAGCAGTCTGGTTTGGGTTCAGTTTGCGGAAAGGAAAAGTAATGTCTCTGGACGGATGACATGTTTCTAAACACACCTCTCTTTCTTTCGCTTCAGGAAAAGGTGGAGGACGAGAGGAGCGATAAAGAAGAGACAGACGAGTCAGGGGAGGAAGAGGAGGGGGTGGAGAAGAAAGGCGCGGTGCAGAATGGTCACGCCGCTCACAACAACCACCGCAAGACGGAGTAATGAAAACGTGTTCCCGAAAGTAAGAGTGTGAAGAATTCACATCCCTCACTCAGCAGAGTGGGAGAGATGGAGGGAAGGGGAAAGGGAGAGAGTGGTAGGGAAAATGGATGAAGGAGAAGGAAAGGCATTCCTAAAGCCTGAGAACTACAGGTAGACCTGTGCCTGTGGATAGATACACTGTACTACATTACAAACACTCAATCACACACACAATTTTGGATATACTACATTAATTGGCATGGACCTGTTATTATAGTCCATTAATAACACACACACACACACACACACACACACACACGGGTAATTCTCACGAAACTGTAAAAACAAATACATTTAGTAATTTTACACAAAATGTCCTCTTGAATAACTGAGATTAGGATCTATATGTATCTATTTCATAATTAGTATTCGTTTTTGATCAGATATTATGCATTCTACCAACATTTTCACAAAATTCTCATTCGTTTTTGAAGTCCAAAAAAGTTATCAATATTTATAATATTTTTTTTAACATTGCTCCCCTAATGAAAATGCCTGAGTTAAATATGACACTGAAAATACAAATATTTTAAATGACAATTATTATAAAATTTAAATCAGACTTTTCCCCAATTTGAGCTCTTTAGCTGTTTTCTAAGGACTACTCTAGATGATGCATCATGGGTGAAGAAATGTTTATTTAAAAACAGGAGTTTTATAGGAACTTGAAAAAAATGGTAACGAGACATATCCACAGACACTGCTTGTATGTAATAAATATTATAGTTTAATGTAAACTTCAACTAGTATACCATTTTTATAATTTATGGACAAACTACAGCAACATATTTTGTTTTATTTAAATAAGTTAGGTTTTTCTAAAGATGTATTTTTATAAAATTATGAATTTAATCAGGACGCATTTCAGTAATGAAAATGTATTTTTTATTTTTTTTACATGACACTTTCCCCTAAAACTAGGCATCTTAGTCCTCAGAATGATAGTTTTTTGCAGATGCATCATAGTTTTGTAATTCAATTTGTTCCAGACATTTTAAAACTGGTTTCATGAGAATAACTGGTTTAACTGGTTAATAAACGATGTAATCATGTTTATAAGCAGCTTATAAGCAGTCCTTCAAACGAAGTGTTAAATCGTTTTTTGGGTATATTGAGATTCTGCTGATTCTGAATGATGCTCTCCTTCCTCTGCTGATTCATGTTTATGTGCCAGTGGTAACGCTCTGTCTGTAGACACTCTCCGTTGACATTGGAGAGGAAAATACTTTTTATCAAACAGTTTTATCATGTTTTTGCTCTGTATGTGCGTGACTAATTCAGTATATCTTCTGAATATCATTGACATCTTACCAAGGTCACACAGGCAGAACTTTATTTTCAGTATATTTCAATAGTTTTTGCAAAAACAAAAATTGCCATTGTAAATGTAAAGGCAAAAAAACAACAACAGTCCAGCCAGTCAGGATCCCAAATAGAATGATAGAATATATATATATTTTTTTTTAAATAAATATTTTAACTGTTTTCCAGTCTAGACCAGTTAAGACCAGTATGGACCAGTTGTGGTTTCATTCCAGTGTGGTATGACGCATGTCATCGACTAGAGATGCATTCAACTCCGCTAACGATTATGAAGCTCCCAACTCTGAGCGCCCACCAACAATCCAATTCACCAAGAATGTTTGACAACAGGAGCGAACTGTTCTATTCTATTGAAAACACTTGATTGTGTACTCTTTCTTCCAACAATGACCTTGTAAGGATGAAAGTTTTCTGCAAATGTTTGCAGAGTTGAATGCCAGTTTGGTTTGGTCCAGTCCAGTTCAATCTGTTTCTGGGCACAATGATCCAGTAGAATCCTAACACACACTGATGATATCATGCCTCATGATGGATATTCATCGGGGGCCTGGATTGGTTGGTCAGAACAGGACATTTCTTCTCAGGAGACTGGAAAGGGCCATTGTAATTTAGGCTTTATTTAGGGCAGATAGATTATCCCGTGTGTGTGGTATGTGTTTTTTTGTTATTTTAGAGTGATTTGAGGTATGATTCCTATGAGAAACAGGTTTACAGTCATGTTTCATGTTTGACATCATTGTTTCAGAAAAGTTTGGATTTTTCTTGAGTTTGGATTTTAGCAACTCAATTGCTCAGTAAGCAAAAGTATGATAAATGGAACAATGGAAGTATTGTATTTTTATCATTATATATTTTCAATTGTTGTTGTATGTTAAGTGCCTTATCTGTAATGTATGGGATAGCCTACCCTCTCACCTTTCTACCTTCTTCAGTTCCTCTCATCCTCATTCATCCTTTCTCCCTCTTTCTTTTCCTTCTTATTGTTCCATATGTCCCCCACTCCTTCTACTCATCCATCTCCTCCTCCTCCCTTATTCTGAGATCCTCCCCTCACAGCCTTTCACATCCCCATTCCAACCCTCGTTCATTTGTACTAACCTTGACCAATCTTCCTCTCTTCCCCCGTCGCTTTGGAAAAAGAACAGTCATGTAATTACAGTGTTATTTTTTTGTTTGTATTATGATGCTTAAGTATTATCATTAATAATAAAAACAACGATCATGAATCACTACGCCAAACCTGTTTACTCCAATGTTTGTTTTACACACTCCAATTATGAAGTTCTCCTCACTGATGGATAAGGGGGGAGTATCTATTGGTTTCCTATGTCTTGGTTTAGGTACTGAGGCCTATAACCTTCTATAAACACGGGGATTGTATATTGTGCACTTATTTTAGTGTACACACATACAATACGTTTCTGAAAAAGGAGTAGTAGGTTTATTACATTATAATACAAAATTACATTATAATGTGAGTATAACATATCACTCAAATAATCTTAAAGGTTAAGATCTTGCTTTGACTCAAATAACATTTTATAGAGATGGTTCTGGCCTGTGATTCTGTGTAAGTGGTCAAACATTGGGGTTGCCTTCTTATTGGATGTCACTTGTATCCCGCTAGTGATTGAAGAAAAGTGTTACATAGCTAGAGCAGTCTTGGGGGCCTATACAGTTATTGCTGTTAGCCGTGAACGCCATCTTGGATCTAGATGGTTTTTTTAACGGGGAAAACAGGAAAAGGGACAGGGAAATAGATACTTTCGTTCTTATTTAGTAATTTCCCCCACTGGCTGATGATGAAGAAACACGAGTCATGACGTCGCCTCTTTATTTGCTGATAAATCGGTAAATCTGAGAGGAAATAGGATTGTGGACAGAGGAAATTTCCGCAGTTTACTGTAATTTGGTTTGTTTATGTTATTCAACCCGGACATGGACTCTTCTAACCCAGGTACAGTAAAGTTTTACGCTTGTGGAAATAAGTTCAAATGTTACAGGTGATAATGCAGGTGGAAAATTGGCGATCCATGGCCCTTTGACCGAATCTGTCACTTTCTCCCGATTGCGTCTGATGACAGCATTATGGAGCTAGATAGCTCAGCTGGGGCTAAGCTAACTGGCCAGCGAAAGCAAACTAACTAGATATTTGACTTTGACATTTGACTTGAATAATTTAGCTAGCTAGCTACTTAGCTAGCTATTGACGTTTCTGTCTTTCTTGCAAAATCGTAGTTAGCAAGTTAGCTACCAACCTTGGCAAATAACTTGTCTTACATTTAGCTGGCATGACCTGAGGTTAATGTAGCCAACTCGCCATGTTAGCTTAGCTAGTTAGCTAGTAATCATTTTTAGCTAGCTTGCTAGGTGACAGACTTGTGTAGGTTATGCTCAGATAAGTTAGCTAGTTAACTATCTAGCTAGTTTGTGTCGATATTTCATCAAAACAAGTGTTATTTTGAACGAACGATTAGCTTTTTTGGCCAGATAACAGTTAGCTTGTTCTGCTTGGCTTAGCATAGCTAGCGAGTTAGTTGTAGCTACAGTATTTGTTAGCTAGCTAGCTTTGTGGCCAGGTAAGTTAACGCGTAGCCAGTTTCATTACCAGAGAGGCAATAGCTAGCTCTACTCACAACTGCTGTGGTCACACGCTCTGGCTTGGAGAGCTACATGGTGCATGGTTCAATCCAGCATTCACACACCTTCATTTTATTCGTCTAATCAATTCTTACGATTGGTTGATTAACGTTAGTTGACTCAGGTGTGCTACATGGCTGTCTGGAACAACATATGTCCCGGTAGATATGTTTATGGCTAAATAAATGAAACAAACAGTTGTGTTACTGAAGTGGATACACTTGTAGCATCGTGTAACGTTACGTTGCATAATTTATCTCTGTCTGTCTGTCTGTCTGTGTGTGTGGCAGACATACCAGATGATTCTCTGGGTTTGGGAGCCGGTGGGGCCCAGGCAAGCAGCAGTGCTGTTGTGCCAAAAGGGTCCAATAAGAGGCGAGCTGCGTGAGTATAGTATACAATGCCAATGAATCAGTCAATCACTATGTCACATAACTTTAACAGACAGCACAGGGTATAGCTATGACAGCACAGGGTAGAAGTTGTCCATAGGTGCAGAATCAGAATCACACCGATAATTTGTTGATCCATTCTTTGGTGTTAACTTTACAAACATGGATTCTGTCTACTTCCTCACAGGCCAGACTTCGATGATGATGATGATGATGGAAGCAAGCTCTTCAGGTAGGACTGACACCTGTCTCGCTCTTTCTTGCTCTCTCATCTCTCTCCCTCTCTATCTGATCTGACTGTATTGTGTTGGTTGTTTTGATGACAGATCTTCTTCTCTGTCTTTGACCAGGTGTGATGACGACGGAGGAGGAGGAGACAAAGAGCGATTTGCCAGGTAGAATAAGGAGGTTGTTGGTGCGTGTTTGTGCGTGTGTATAATACAGATATTCTGCATGCACACATCCCGAGCCACCAGAATCCCTATCACACCACTGTGATTCTTGTCACTACTACTAACCCCTGAGCTCAGGGACACCTGTTCACTCCTATCAATCCCTTTCTTCTGAGCACAACCCCTTTCTCTCCCTCCTTCCCTCTCTGCTTCTCTCTCTCAGGATCTCTGAAGTCTTTTTCTTTCAGCACTTCCTCTCCTCTATCACTCCGTCTCGCTTTGAAAGACCAGGTTCTCTCTATCTCGATCTCTACATTTATCTATCCTATTGATGGATCATTCACTCCTTGTTATATTTATCAATCCATGCTTGTTCCTCCTATCTCATGCTAATCTGAAAATATAATTTGGTTACGCCAACACTAAACTCTACTCCATGTTGTCCACCTACCTGCCCATCTCTTCCCATTTATATCCCTCCCTCTTTCTCTCCTCCCCCGTCCCTCCTCTACCTCTTCCTCTCTGCCCTTCCTATTTCTCCCCATCTCTACCCTATCCCTGTCCCTCCTCCTACTCCATGTCTGTCGCTCCTCCCCCTGCTCTCCCATCTCTACCCCATCTCTGTCCTTCCTACTCTCCTCTCTTCCTCTCCTCCCTCATTCCCTCGCTCCAGGGAGAACCACAGTGAGATTGAGCGGCGGCGGAGGAACAAGATGACTGCTTACATCACAGAGCTGTCGGACATGGTTCCCACCTGTAGCGCGTTGGCACGGAAACCAGATAAGCTGACCATCCTGCGCATGGCCGTGTCCCACATGAAGTCTCTGAGAGGGAGCGGCAACACTGCAGCAGACGGGACATACAAACCATCCTTCCTCACCGACCAGGTTAGAGAAAGAGAGGGAGGACGGAAAGGGGGGAGAGGGGACTGAGGGATGAAAAGGGAAAAATTTTATCATATGTGTTTGTTGCACAATAATAACTGAGTGTATCTTCCATGTCATCTCTCCCTCCATCGTTCTCTCTCTCCTCTACCTCTCCTTTCCTCTCTCTCTCCCCCATCCCTCTCTTTGTAGGAGCTGAAACACCTGATCCTGGAAGCTGCTGATGGCTTCCTGTTTGTGGTGTCGTGTGAGAGTGGACGGGTCGTCTACGTGTCAGACTCCCTGACCCCTGTTCTTAACCAATCACAGACCGACTGGCTAGGCTCCTCACTCTACGACCAGCTCCACCCGGACGACGGAGACAAACTACGAGAGCAGCTCTCTACTGCAGAGAATAACAATACAGGTACACACAGGTGGTACAGATGAACTACAGGAGCAGCTCTGTACTACAGAGAGTTATAATACAGGTGGTACAGATGAACTACAGGAGCAGCTCTGTACTACAGAGAGTTATAATACAGGTGGTACAGATGAACTACAGGAGCAGCTCTCTACTACAGAGAGTTATAATACAGGTGGTACAGATGAACTACAGGAGCAGCTCTCTACTACAGAGAGTTAGAATACAGGTGGTACAGATGAACTACAGGAGCTGCTCTGTACTGCAGAGAGTTATAATACAGGTGGTACAGATGAACTACAGGAGCAGCTCTGTACTGCAGAGAGTTATAATACAGGTTGTACAGATGAACTACAGGAGCAGCTCTGTACTACAGAGAGTTATAATACAGGTGGTACAGATGAACTACAGGAGCAGCTCTGTACTGCAGAGAGTTATAATACAGGTTGTACAGATGAACTACAGGAGCAGATCTCTACTGCAGAGAGTTATAATACAGGTGGTACAGATGAACTACAGGAGCAGCTCTGTACTGCAGAGAGTTATAATACAGGTTGTACAGATGAACTACAGGAGCAGCTCTGTACTACAGAGAGTTATAATACAGGTGGTACAGATGAACTACAGGAGCAGCTCTGTACTACAGAGAGTTATAATACAGGTGGTACAGATGAACTACAGGAGCAGCTCTGTACTACAGAGAGTTATAATACAGGTGGTACAGATGAACTACAGGAGCAGCTCTGTACTACAGAGAGTTATAATACAGGTGGTACAGATGAACTACAGGAGCAGCTCTGTACTGCAGAGAGTTATAATACAGGTGGTACAGATGAACTACAGGAGCAGCTCTGTACTACAGAGAGTTATAATACAGGTGGTACAGATGAACTACAGGAGCAGATCTCTACTGCAGAGAGTTAGAATACAGGTGGTACAGATGAACTACAGGAGCTGCTCTGTACTGCAGAGAGTTATAATACAGGTGGTACAGATGAACTACAGGAGCAGCTCTCTACTACAGAGAGTTATAATACAGGTGGTACAGATGAACTACAGGAGCAGCTCTCTACTACAGAGAGTTATAATACAGGTGGTACAGATGAACTACAGGAGCAGCTCTACTACAGAGAGTTATATTACAGGTGGTACCGATGAACTACAGGAGCAGCTCTGTACTACAGAGAGTTATAATACAGGTGGTACAGATGAACTACAGGAGCAGCTCTCTACTGCAGAGAGTTATAATACAGGTGGTACAGATGAACTACAGGAGCAGCTCTGTACTACAGAGAGTTATAATACAGGTTGTACAGATGAACTACAGGAGCAGCTCTGTACTACAGAGAGTTATAATACAGGTGGTACAGATGAACTACAGGAGCAGCTCTCTACTGCAGAGAGTTATAATACAGGTTGTACAGATGAACTACAGGAGCAGCTGAGGTGGTACAGATGAACTACAGGAGCAGCTCTCTACTACAGAGAGTTATAATACAGGTGGTACAGATAAACTACAGGAGCAGCTCTGTACTGCAGAGAGTTATAATACAGGTGGTACAGATGAACTACAGGAGCAGCTCTGTACTGCAGAGAGTTATAATACAGGTGGTACAGATGAACTACAGGAGCAGCTGTCTACTGCAGAGAGTTATATTACAGGTGGTACAGATGAACTACAGAAGCAGCTCTGTACTGCAGAGAGTTATAATACAGGTTGTACAGATGAACTACAGAAGCAGCTCTGTACTACAGAGAGTTATAATACAGGTGGTACAGATGAACTACAGGAGCAGCTCTGTACTGCAGAGAGTTATAATACAGGTGGTATAGATGAACTACAGGAGCAGCTCTGTACTACAGAGAGTTATAATACAGGTGGTACAGATGAACTACAGGAGCAGCTCTGTACTACAGAGAGTTATAATACAGGTGGTACAGATGAACTACAGGAGCAGCTCTGTACTGCAGAGAGTTATAATACAGGTGGTACAGATGAACTACAGGAGCAGCTCTCTACTACAGAGAGTTATAATACAGATGGTACAGATGAACTACAGGAGCAGCTCTCTACTACATAGAGATATAATACAGGAGGAGAGACACACACAACACTAATGACTGTGAGTAACGACCCTTCTCTCTTTCTCAGGGAGGATGTTAGACCTGAAGACAGGAACAGTTAAGAAGGAGGGACAGCAGTCCTCCGTCAGGATGTGTATGGGAGCCAGACGATCCTTCATATGTAGGATGAGGTGTGTGTGATGAGCTTGCATGTGTATATGGCTGTATGCACCTGTGTTGGGAGTGTGTATTCTGAAATGTGTGTGTTTGTAGATGTGGTTCGTGTCCAGTGGAGCCCATGTCTATGAACAGATTGAATTTCCTGCGGAGCAGGAACAGGTGAGATAATTCTTATATATTTTACTGTAAAAAGTGCAAGTATTCAGACCCCTTGACTTTTCCACATTCTGTTATGTTACATCCTTGTTTTAAAATGTATTAAATACACATTTTCCTCATAAATCTACACACAATACCATAATGACAAATCGAAAACAGGTTTTTATAAATGTTTGCACATTTATTATAAATAAAAAAACAAATACCTTATTTACATAAGTATTCAGACCCTTTGCTATGAGACTCGAAATTGAGCTCCTGTTTCCATTGATCATTGTTGAGATGTTTCTACAACTTGATTGGAGTCCATCTACGGTAAATTCAGTTGATTGGACATGATTTGGAAAGGCACACACCTGTCTATAAAAGGTCCCACAGTTGACAGTGCATGTCAGAGCAAAATTCAGGCCACGTTGTTGAAGGAATTGTCTATAGAGGTACCAGAGACAGATCTGGGGAAAGGTAACAAAATATTTCTGCAGCATTGAAGTTCCACAAGAGCACAGTGGCATCCATCATTCTTGGATGGAAGAAGTTTGGAACCACCGAGACTCTTCCTAGAGCTGGCTGCCCTGCCAAACTGACCAATCGGGGGAGAAGGGCCTTTGTCAGGGAGGTGACCAAGAGCCCGACGGTCACTCTGATAGAGCTCCAGAGTTCATCTTTGGAGATGGGAGAACCTTCCAGAAGGACAGCCATCTCTGCAGCACTCCACTAATCAGGTATTTATGGTAGAGTGGCTAGACGGAAGCCACTCCTCAGTATAAGGCTCATGACAGTCTGCTTGGAGTTTGCCAAAAGGCATTTAAATGACTCTCAGACCATGAGAAACAAGATTGTCTGGTCTGATGAAACCAATATTGAACTCTTTGGCCTGAATGCCAAGTGTCAGGTCTGGAGGACCTGACTGCACCATCCCCACGGTGAAGCATTGTGGTGGTAGCATACTGTGGGGATGTTTTTCAACGGCAGGGATTACGAGACTAGTCAGGATCGAGGCAAAGATGAACGCCGCAAAGTACAGAGAGATCCTTGATGAAAACCTGCTCCAAAGAGCTCAGACTGCGGCGAAGGTTCACCTTCCAACAGGACGACGACCCTAAGCACACAGCCAAGACAACGCAGGAGTGGCTTCGGGACAAGTTTCTGAATGTCCTTGAGTGGCCCAGCCAGAGCCCGGACTTGAACCCGATCGAACATCTTTGGAGAAACATGAAAAGATCTGGTCAGCGATGTTCCCCATCCAACCTGACAGGGTTTGAGGCGATCTCCAGAGAAGAATGGGAGAAACTCCCCTCATACAGGTGTGCCAAGCTTGTAGCGTCATACCCAAGAAGACTCTGGGCTCTAATTGCTGCCAAAGGTGCTTCAACAACTGAGTAAATGGTCTGATTGCTTATGTGAATGTCATATTTCATTTTTTTATAAATTTGCAAACATGTCTGAAAACGTGTTTTTGCTTTGTCATTGGTGGGTATTGTGTGTAGATTGATGAGGAAAAAGGCTTTAACTTAATAAAATGTGGAAAAAGTCAAGATGTCTGAATACTTTCCCGAATACAATGTATAGTGAACTATGCCTTGACTGGTAGTGCTCTTCTCTGTAGGAATGGTCTGGGTCCACCCAAGGATGGGGAGCCTCAGTATGTGGTGGTCCACTGCACTGGATACATCAAGTCCTGGCCCCCCACAGGTAACTAACTAACTAACCTATGGCTTAGCTCTTATATCAAATACAATTTTATTGGTCACATACACATGGTTAGCAGATGTTATTATGAGTGTAGTGAAATGCTTGTGCTTCTAGTTCCGACAGTGCAGTAATATCTAACAAGTAATCTAACAATTCCCCAACAACTACCTAATACACACAATCTAAAGGGGTAAATGAGAATATGTACATATAATTATATGGATGGGATGAGCGATGGCCGAGCGGCATAGGCAAGGTGCAATAGATGGTATAAAATACAATATATACATATGAGATGAGTAATGTAAGATATGTAAACATCATTGCAGTGACATTATTTAAAGTGGCATTGTTTAAAGTGAGTAGTGATCCATTTATTAAATGTCCAGTGATTGTGTCTCAATGTAAGCAGCAACCTCTCTGAGTTAGTGATGGCTGTTTAACAGTCTGATGGCCTTGAGACAGAATCTGTTTTTCAGTCTCTCTGTCCCAGCTTTGATGCACCTGTACTGACCTCGCCTTCTGGATGATAGCGGGGTGAACAGGCAGTGGCTCAGGTGGTTGTTGTCCTTGATGATCTTTATGGCCTTCCTGTGACATCGGGTGCTCTAGGTGTCATGGAGGGCAGGTAGTTTGCCCCCGGTGATGCGTTGTGCAGACCTCACTACCCTCTGGAGAGCCTTGCGGTTGAGGGCAATGCAGTTGCCGTACAAGGCGGTGATGCAGCCCGACAGGATGCTCTCGATTGTGCATCTGTAAAAGTTTGTCAGTGTTTTGTATGACAAGCCAAGTTTCTTCAGCCTCCTGAGGTTGAAGAGGCGCTGTTGCGCCTTCTTCACCACGCTGTCTGTGTGGGTGGACAATTTCAGTTTGTCTGTGATGTGTACGCCGAGGAACTTAAAACTTTCCACCTTCTCCACTGCAGTCCCGTTGATGTGGATAAGGTAGTGCTCCCTCTGCTGTTTCCCGAAGTCCACGATCATCTCCTTTGTTTTGTTGACATTGAGTGAGAGGTTATTTTCCTGACACCACACTCCGAGTGCTCTTACCTCCTCCCTGTAGGCCGTCTCGTCGTTGTTGGTAATCAAGCCCACTACTGTTGTGTCATCTGCAGACTTGATAATTGAGTTGGAGGCGTGCATGGCCACGCAGTCGTGGGTGAACAGGGAGTACAGGAGGGGGCTGAGCACGCACCCTTATGGGGCCCCAGTGTTGAGGGTCAGCGAAGTGGAGATGTTGTTTCCTACCTTCACCACCTGGGGGCGGCCCGTCAGAATGTCCAGGACCCAATTGCACAGGGCGGGGTTGAGACCCAGGGCATCAAGCTTAATTGTGAGCTTGGAGGGTACTATGGTGTTGAATGCTGAGCTGTAGTCAATGAACAGCATTCTTACATAGGTATTCCTCTTGGGGCAGTGTGCAGTGTGATGTCGATTGAATCGTCTGTGGACCTGTTGGGGCGGTATGCATACTGAAGTGGGTCTAGGGTGGCCGGTAAGGTGGAGGTGATATGATCCTTGACTAGTCTCTCAAAGCACTTCATGATGACAGAAGTGAGTGCTACGGGACGGTAGGCATTTAGTTCAGTTATCTTTGTCTTCTTGGGTACAGGAACAATGGTGGCCATCTTGAAGCGGGGACAGCAGACTGGGATAGGGAGCGATTAAATATGTCCGTAAACACACCAGCCAGCTGACCTGCGCATGCTCTGAGGACCCGGCTAGGGATGCCATCTGGGCCAGCAGCCTTGCAAGAGTTAACACGTTTAAATATTTTACTCACGTCGGCCGCGACGGTGGCACTGTATTATCTTCAAAGCGGGCAAAGAAGGTGTTTAGTTTGTCTGGAAGCAAGATGTCTGTGACGTGGCTGGTTTTCTTCTTGTAGTCCGTGATTTCCTGTAGACCCTGCCACATACGTCTGGTATCTGAGCCGTTGAATTGCGACTCCACTTTCCCGGCATATATCCAATGTATACACTACTGCTGCATACTGAGTCCTATGTGTGTGTGTGTTTGCGTGCGCGCATTTCAGGGGTGAATCTAACAGATGAGGAAGCAGACAATATTCAGGGGAGTCGCTACTGTCTAGTCGCCATCGGTAGACTTCAGGTAAGATGGGACAACTTAATGTCCAATGTTTGGATGGGCTCATGGAACCACCATCTTGCAGACGCTTGTTCTCCCCTTGTTGTCTAGGTGACCTCTTGCCCGAGCGACACAGACATAAACAGCATCAGCGTTCCGGTGGAGTTCATCTCTCGTCACAACTGCCAGGGCCTCTTTACCTTCGTAGACCACCGCTGCATGGCCACAGTGGGCTACCAGCCTCAGGTAGGCCTCACTCACAGCCTGGGGCTAGAGTAGGACAAACACCCAGCATCGCATTTCATAGTGTATCAGAATACAGTATGTGTTTAAATTGTGTGACAGCTGTAAGCTTGATCTAACTTTTTCTGTGTGTGTGTGTTGGCGCCTGTGTGTGTGTGTTTGCCAGGAACTGCTGGGTAAGAACGTCTTGGAGCTGGCCCACCCTGAGGACCAGGGTCTGCTGAGAGACAGCTTCCAGCAGGTGGTCAAGCTGAAGGGTCAGGTGCTGTCCGTCATGTTCCGCTTCCTGTCCAAGACCAGAGACTGGCTCTGGATCAGGACCAGCTCCTTCACCTTCCAGAACCCCTTCTCTGAGGAGATAGAGTACATCATCTGTACCAACGCCAACGTCAAGTACGTGCTGTATACACACACACACACACATCATCTGTACCAACGCCAACGTCAAGTACCTGCTGTATACACACACACACACACATCATCTGTACCAACGCCAACGTCAAGTACGTGCTGTATACACACACAGACACACATCATCTGTACCAACTTCAAGTACCTGCTGTATACACACACAGACACACACCATCTGTACCAACGCCAACTTCAAGTACCTGCTGTATACACACACAGACACACATCATCTGTACCAACTTCAAGTACCTGCTGTATATACACACAGACACACACCATCTGTACCAACGTCAAGTACCTGCTGTATACACACACAGACACACACCATCTGTACCAACGCCAACGTCAAGTACCTGCTGTATACACACACAGACACACACCATCTGTACCAACTTCAAGTACCTGCTGTATACACACACAGACACACACCATCTGTACCAACGCCAACGTCAAGTACGTGCTGTATACACACACAGACACACATCATCTGTACCAACTTCAAGTACCTGCTGTATATACACACAGACACACACCATCTGTACCAACGCCAACGTCAAGTACGTGCTGTATACACACACAGACACACATCATCTGTACCAACTTCAAGTACCTGCTGTATATACACACAGACACACATCATCTGTACCAACTTCAAGTACCTGCTGTATATACACACAGACACACACCATCTGTACCAACGCCAAGTACCTGCTGTATACACACACAGACACACATCATCTGTACCAACTTCAAGTACCTGCTGTATACACACACAGACACACATCATCTGTACCAACTTCAAGTACCTGCTGTATACACACACAGACACACATCATCTGTACCAACGTCAACTTCAAGTACCTGCTGTATACACACACAGACACACACCATCTGTACCAACGCCAACGTCAAGTACCTGCTGTATACACACACAGACACACACCATCTGTACCAACACCAACTTCAAGTACCTGCTGTATACACACACAGACACACACCATCTGTACCAACGCCAACGTCAAGTACCTGCTGTATACACACACAGACACACACCATCTGTACCAACGCCAACTTCAAGTACCTGCTGTATACACACACAGACACACATCATCTGTACCAACGCCAACGTCAAGTACCTGCTGTATACACACACAGACACACATCATCTGTACCAACTTCAAGTACCTGCTGTATATACACACAGACACACATAATCTGTACCAACATCAAGTACCTGCTGTATACACACACAGACACACACCATCTGTACCAACATCAAGTACCTGCTGTATACACACACAGACACACATAATCTGTACCAACTTCAAGTACCTGCTGTATACACACACAGACACACACCATCTGTACCAACGCCAACTTCAAGTACCTGCTGTATACACACACAGACACACATCATCTGTACCAACTTCAAGTACCTGCTGTATATACACACAGACACACACCATCTGTACCAACGTCAAGTACCTGCTGTATACACACACAGACACACACCATCTGTACCAACGCCAACGTCAAGTACCTGCTGTATACACACACAGACACACACCATCTGTACCAACTTCAAGTACCTGCTGTATACACACACAGACACACACCATCTGTACCAACGCCAACGTCAAGTACGTGCTGTATACACACACAGACACACATCATCTGTACCAACTTCAAGTACCTGCTGTATATACACACAGACACACACCATCTGTACCAACGCCAAGTACCTGCTGTATACACACACAGACACACATCATCTGTACCAACTTCAAGTACCTGCTGTATACACACACAGACACACATCATCTGTACCAACTTCAAGTACCTGCTGTATACACACACAGACACACATCATCTGTACCAACGTCAACTTCAAGTACCTGCTGTATACACACACAGACACACACCATCTGTACCAACGCCAACGTCAAGTACCTGCTGTATACACACACAGACACACACCATCTGTACCAACACCAACTTCAAGTACCTGCTGTATACACACACAGACACACACCATCTGTACCAACGCCAACGTCAAATACCTGCTGTATACACACACAGACACACACCATCTGTACCAACGCCAACTTCAAGTACCTGCTGTATACACACACAGACACACATCATCTGTACCAACGCCAACGTCAAGTACCTGCTGTATACACACACAGACACACATCATCTGTACCAACGCCAACGTCAAGTACCTGCTGTATACACACACACACACATCATCTGTACCAACGTCAAGTACCTGCTGTATACACACAGACACACACCATCTGTACCAACTTCAAGTACCTGCTGTATACACACACAGACACACATCATCTGTACCAACTTCAAGTACCTGCTGTATATACACACAGACACACATAATCTGTACCAACATCAAGTACCTGCTGTATACACACACAGACACACACCATCTGTACCAACATCAAGTACCTGCTGTATACACACACAGACACACATAATCTGTACCAACTTCAAGTACCTGCTGTATACACACACAGACACACACCATCTGTACCAACGTCAAGTACCTGCTGTATACACACAGACACACACCATCTGTACCAACGCCAACTTCAAGTACCTGCTGTATACACACAGACACACACCATCTGTACCAACGCCAACTTCAAGTACCTGCTGTACACACACAGACACACACCATCTGTACCAACGCCAAGTACCTGCTGTACACACACACAGACACACACCATCTGTACCAACATCAAGTACCTGCTGTATACACACACAGACACACATCATCTGTACCAACGCCAACTTCAAGTACCTGCTGTATACACACACAGACACACACCATCTGTACCAACATCAAGTACCTGCTGTATATACACACAGACACACACCATCTGTACCAACGTCAAGTACCTGCTGTATACACACAGACACACATCATCTGTACCAACTTCAAGTACCTGCTGTATATACACACAGACACACACCATCTGTACCAACGCCAACTTCAAGTACCTGCTGTATACACACACAGACACACACCATCTGTACCAACGCCAACTTCAAGTACCTGCTGTATACACACACAGACACACACCATCTGTACCAACGCCAACTTCAAGTACCTGCTGTATACACACACAGACAAACACCATCTGTACCAACGCCAACTTCAAGTACCTGCTGTATACACACACAGACACACACCATCTGTACCAACTTCAAGTACCTGCTGTATACACACAAAGACACACATCATCTGTACCAACTTCAAGTACCTGCTGTATACACACACAGACACACACCATCTGTACCAACTTCAAGTACCTGCTGTATACACACACAGACACACACCATCTGTACCAACGCCAACTTCAAGTACCTGCTGTATACACACACAGACACACACCATCTGTACCAACGCCAACGTCAAGTACCTGCTGTATACACACACAGACACACACCATCTCTACCAACTTCAAGTACCTGCTGTATACACACACAGACACACACCATCTGTACCAACTTCAAGTACCTGCTGTATACACACACAGACACACACCATCTGTACCAACGCCAACTTCAAGTACCTGCTGTATACACACACAGACACACACCATCTGTACCAACGCCAAGTACCTGCTGTATACACACACAGACACACACCATCTGTACCAACTTCAAGTACCTGCTGTATACACACACAGACACACACCATCTGTACCAACGTCAAGTACCTGCTGTATACACACAGACACACACCATCTGTACCAACGTCAAGTACCTGCTGTATACACACAGACACACACCATCTGTACCAACGTCAAGTACCTGCTGTATACACACACAGACACACATCATCTGTACCAACGCCAACTTCAAGTACCTTCTGTATACACACACAGACACACATCATCTGTACCAACGTCAAGTACCTGCTGTATACACACACAGACACACACCATCTGTACCAACGCCAACTTCAAGTACCTGCTGTATACACACACAGACACACACCATCTGTACCAACGCCAACTTCAAGTACCTGCTGTATACACACACAGACACACATAATCTGTACCAACATCAAGTACCTGCTGTATACACACACAGACACACACCATCTGTACCAACGCCAACTTCAAGTACCTGCTGTATACACACACAGACACACACCATCTGTACCAACGCCAACTTCAAGTACCTGCTGTATACACACACAGACACACACCATCTGTACCAACGCCAACTTCAAGTACCTGCTGTATACACACAGACACACACCATCTGTACCAACGCCAACTTCAAGTACCTGCTGTACACACACAGACACACACCATCTGTACCAACGCCAAGTACCTGCTGTACACACACACAGACACACACCATCTGTACCAACATCAAGTACCTGCTGTATACACACACAGACACACATCATCTGTACCAACGCCAACTTCAAGTACCTGCTGTATACACACAGACACACACCATCTGTACCAACATCAAGTACCTGCTGTATACACACACAGACACACACCATCTGTACCAACGTCAAGTACCTGCTGTATACACACAGACACACATCATCTGTACCAACTTCAAGTACCTGCTGTATATACACACAGACACACACCATCTGTACCAACGCCAACTTCAAGTACCTGCTGTATACACACACAGACACACACCATCTGTACCAACGCCAACTTCAAGTACCTGCTGTATACACACACAGACACACACCATCTGTACCAACGCCAACTTCAAGTACCTGCTGTATACACACACAGACACACATCATCTGTACCAACGCCAACGTCAAGTACCTGCTGTATATACACACACAGACACACACCATCTGTACCAACTTCAAGTACCTGCTGTATACACACAAAGACACACATCATCTGTACCAACTTCAAGTACCTGCTGTATATACACACAGACACACACCATCTCTACCAACTTCAAGTACCTGCTGTATACACACACAGACACACACCATCTGTACCAACTTCAAGTACCTGCTGTATACACACACAGACACACACCATCTGTACCAACGCCTACTTCAAGTACCTGCTGTATACACACACAGACACACACCATCTGTACCAACGCCAAGTACCTGCTGTATACACACACAGACACACACCATCTGTACCAACTTCAAGTACCTGATGTATACACACACAGACACACATCATCTGTACCAACTTCAAGTACCTGCTGTATATACACACAGACACACACCATCTGTACCAACGTCAAGTACCTGCTGTATACACACACAGACACACATCATCTGTACCAACGCCAACATCAAGTACCTGCTGTACACACACAGACACACACCATCTGTACCAACGCCAAGTACCTGCTGTACACACACACAGACACACACCATCTGTACCAACATCAAGTACCTGCTGTATACACACACAGACACACATCATCTGTACCAACGCCAACGTCAAGTACCTGCTGTATATACACACACAGACACACACCATCTGTACCAACTTCAAGTACCTGCTGTATACACACAAAGACACACATCATCTGTACCAACTTCAAGTACCTGCTGTATATACACACAGACACACACCATCTCTACCAACTTCAAGTACCTGCTGTATACACACACAGACACACACCATCTGTACCAACTTCAAGTACCTGCTGTATACACACACAGACACACACCATCTGTACCAACGCCAACTTCAAGTACCTGCTGTATACACACACAGACACACACCATCTGTACCAACGCCAAGTACCTGCTGTATACACACACAGACACACACCATCTGTACCAACTTCAAGTACCTGATGTATACACACACAGACACACATCATCTGTACCAACTTCAAGTACCTGCTGTATATACACACAGACACACACCATCTGTACCAACGTCAAGTACCTGCTGTATACACACACAGACACACATCATCTGTACCAACGCCAACATCAAGTACCTGCTGTACACACACAGACACACACCATCTGTACCAACGCCAAGTACCTGCTGTACACACACACAGACACACACCATCTGTACCAACATCAAGTACCTGCTGTATACACACACAGACACACACCATCTGTACCAACATCAAGTACCTGCTGTATACACACACAGACACACATCATCTGTACCAACTTCAAGTACCTGCTTAATACACACACAGACACACATCATCTGTACCAACTTCAAGTACCTGCTGTATACACACACACACACACATCATCTGTACCAACTTCAAGTACCTGCTGTATACACACACAGACACACACCATCTGTACAAACGCCAACTTCAAGTACCTGCTGTATACACACACAGACACACATCATCTGTACCAACTTCAAGTACCTGCTGTATACACACACAGACACACATCATCTGTACCAACTTCAAGTACCTGCTGTATACACACACAGACACACACCATCTGTACCAACGCCAACGTCAAGTACCTGCTGTATACACACACAGACACACACCATCTGTACCAACGCCAACGTCAAGTACCTGCTGTATACACACACAGACACACATCATCTGTACCAACGCCAACGTCAAGTACCTGCTGTATACACACACAGACACACACCATCTGTACCAACTTCAAGTACCTGCTGTATACACACACAGACACACACCATCTGTACCAACGCCAACTTCAAGTACCTGCTGTATACACACACAGACACACACCATTTGTACCAACGCCAAGTACCTGCTGTATACACACACAGACACACACCATCTGTACCAACTTCAAGTACCTGCTGTATACACACACAGACACACATCATCTGTACCAACTTCAAGTACCTGCTGTATATACACACAGACACACATAATCTGTACCAACATCAAGTACCTGCTGTATACACACACAGACACACACCATCTGTACCAACGCCAACTTCAAGTACCTGCTGTATACACACACAGACACACACCATCTGTACCAACGCCAACTTCAAGTACCTGCTGTATACACACACAGACACACACCATCTGTACCAACGCCAACTTCAAGTACCTGCTGTATACACACAGACACACACCATCTGTACCAACGCCAACTTCAAGTACCTGCTGTACACACACAGACACACACCATCTGTACCAACGCCAAGTACCTGCTGTACACACACACAGACACACACCATCTGTACCAACATCAAGTACCTGCTGTATACACACACAGACACACATCATCTGTACCAACGCCAACTTCAAGTACCTGCTGTATACACACAGACACACACCATCTGTACCAACATCAAGTACCTGCTGTATACACACACAGACACACACCATCTGTACCAACGTCAAGTACCTGCTGTATACACACAGACACACATCATCTGTACCAACTTCAAGTACCTGCTGTATATACACACAGACACACACCATCTGTACCAACGCCAACTTCAAGTACCTGCTGTATACACACACAGACACACACCATCTGTACCAACGCCAACTTCAAGTACCTGCTGTATACACACACAGACACACACCATCTGTACCAACGCCAACTTCAAGTACCTGCTGTATACACACACAGACACACATCATCTGTACCAACGCCAACGTCAAGTACCTGCTGTATATACACACACAGACACACACCATCTGTACCAACTTCAAGTACCTGCTGTATACACACAAAGACACACATCATCTGTACCAACTTCAAGTACCTGCTGTATATACACACAGACACACACCATCTCTACCAACTTCAAGTACCTGCTGTATACACACACAGACACACACCATCTGTACCAACTTCAAGTACCTGCTGTATACACACACAGACACACACCATCTGTACCAACGCCTACTTCAAGTACCTGCTGTATACACACACAGACACACACCATCTGTACCAACGCCAAGTACCTGCTGTATACACACACAGACACACACCATCTGTACCAACTTCAAGTACCTGATGTATACACACACAGACACACATCATCTGTACCAACTTCAAGTACCTGCTGTATATACACACAGACACACACCATCTGTACCAACGTCAAGTACCTGCTGTATACACACACAGACACACATCATCTGTACCAACGCCAACATCAAGTACCTGCTGTACACACACAGACACACACCATCTGTACCAACGCCAAGTACCTGCTGTACACACACACAGACACACACCATCTGTACCAACATCAAGTACCTGCTGTATACACACACAGACACACATCATCTGTACCAACGCCAACGTCAAGTACCTGCTGTATATACACACACAGACACACACCATCTGTACCAACTTCAAGTACCTGCTGTATACACACAAAGACACACATCATCTGTACCAACTTCAAGTACCTGCTGTATATACACACAGACACACACCATCTCTACCAACTTCAAGTACCTGCTGTATACACACACAGACACACACCATCTGTACCAACTTCAAGTACCTGCTGTATACACACACAGACACACACCATCTGTACCAACGCCAACTTCAAGTACCTGCTGTATACACACACAGACACACACCATCTGTACCAACGCCAAGTACCTGCTGTATACACACACAGACACACACCATCTGTACCAACTTCAAGTACCTGATGTATACACACACAGACACACATCATCTGTACCAACTTCAAGTACCTGCTGTATATACACACAGACACACACCATCTGTACCAACGTCAAGTACCTGCTGTATACACACACAGACACACATCATCTGTACCAACGCCAACATCAAGTACCTGCTGTACACACACAGACACACACCATCTGTACCAACGCCAAGTACCTGCTGTACACACACACAGACACACACCATCTGTACCAACATCAAGTACCTGCTGTATACACACACAGACACACACCATCTGTACCAACATCAAGTACCTGCTGTATACACACACAGACACACATCATCTGTACCAACTTCAAGTACCTGCTTAATACACACACAGACACACATCATCTGTACCAACTTCAAGTACCTGCTGTATACACACACACACACACATCATCTGTACCAACTTCAAGTACCTGCTGTATACACACACAGACACACACCATCTGTACAAACGCCAACTTCAAGTACCTGCTGTATACACACACAGACACACATCATCTGTACCAACTTCAAGTACCTGCTGTATACACACACAGACACACATCATCTGTACCAACGCCAACGTCAAGTACCTGCTGTATACACACACAGACACACACCATCTGTACCAACGTCAAGTACCTGCTGTATACACACACAGACACACACCATCTGTACCAACGCCAACGTCAAGTACCTGCTGTATACACACACAGACACACACCATCTGTACCAACGCCAACGTCAAGTACCTGCTGTATACACACACAGACACACATCATCTGTACCAACGCCAACGTCAAGTACCTGCTGTATACACACACAGACACACACCATCTGTACCAACTTCAAGTACCTGCTGTATACACACACAGACACACACCATCTGTACCAACGCCAACTTCAAGTACCTGCTGTATACACACACAGACACACACCATTTGTACCAACGCCAAGTACCTGCTGTATACACACACAGACACACACCATCTGTACCAACTTCAAGTACCTGCTGTATACACACACAGACACACATCATCTGTACCAACTTCAAGTACCTGCTGTATATACACACAGACACACACCATCTGTACCAACGTCAAGTACCTGCTGTATACACACACAGACACACATCATCTGTACCAACGCCAACATCAAGTACCTGCTGTACACACACAGACACACACCATCTGTACCAACGCCAAGTACCTGCTGTACACACACACAGACACACACCATCTGTACCAACATCAAGTACCTGCTGTATACACACACAGACACACATCATCTGTACCAACGCCAACTTCAAGTACCTGCTGTATACACACACAGACACACACCATCTGTACCAACATCAAGTACCTGCGGTATACACACACAGACACACATCATCTGTACCAACTTCAAGTACCTGCTGAATACACACACAGACACACATCATCTGTACCAACTTCAAGTACCTGCTGTATACACACACACACACATCATCTGTACCAACTTCAAGTACCTGCTGTATACACACACAGACACACACCATCTGTACAAACGCCAACTTCAAGTACCTGCTGTATACACACACAGACACACATCATCTGTACCAACTTCAAGTACCTGCTGTATACACACACAGACACACATCATCTGTACCAACGCCAACGTCAAGTACCTGCTGTATACACACACAGACACACACCATCTGTACCAACGTCAAGTACCTGCTGTATACACACACAGACACACACCATCTGTACCAACGCCAACGTCAAGTACCTGCTGTATACACACACAGACACACACCATCTGTACCAACGCCAACGTCAAGTACCTGCTGTATACACACACAGACACACATCATCTGTACCAACGCCAACGTCAAGTACCTGCTGTATACACACACAGACACACACCATCTGTACCAACTTCAAGTACCTGCTGTATACACACACAGACACACACCATCTGTACCAACGCCAACTTCAAGTACCTGCTGTATACACACAGACACACACCATCTGTACCAACGCCAAGTACCTGATGTATACACACACAGACACACACCATCTGTACCAACTTCAAGTACCTGCTGTATACACACACAGACACACATCATCTGTACCAACTTCAAGTACCTGCTGTAAATACACACAGACACACACCATCTGTACCAACGTCAAGTACCTGCTGTATACACACACAGACACACATCATCTGTACCAACGCCAACATCAAGTACCTGCTGTACACACACAGACACACACCATCTGTACCAACGCCAAGTACCTGCTGTACACACACACAGACACACACCATCTGTACCAACATCAAGTACCTGCTGTATACACACACAGACACACATCATCTGTACCAACGCCAACTTCAAGTACCTGCTGTATACACACACAGACACACACCATCTGTACCAACATCAAGTACCTGCGGTATACACACACAGACACACATCATCTGTACCAACTTCAAGTACCTGCTGAATACACACACACACACATCATCTGTACCAACTTCAAGTACCTGCTGTATACACACACAGACACACACCATCTGTACAAACGCCAACTTCAAGTACCTGCTGTATACACACACAGACACACATCATCTGTACCAACTTCAAGTACCTGCTGTATACACACACAGACACACATCATCTGTACCAACGCCAACGTCAAGTACCTGCTGTATACACACACAGACACACACCATCTGTACCAACGTCAAGTACCTGCTGTATACACACACAGACACACACCATCTGTACCAACGCCAACGTCAAGTACCTGCTGTATACACACACAGACACACACCATCTGTACCAACGCCAACGTCAAGTACCTGCTGTATACACACACAGACACACATCATCTGTACCAACGCCAACGTCAAGTACCTGCTGTATACACACACAGACACACACCATCTGTACCAACTTCAAGTACCTGCTGTATACACACACAGACACACACCATCTGTACCAACGCCAACTTCAAGTACCTGCTGTATACACACACAGACACACATCATCTGTACCAACGCCAACTTCAAGTACCTGCTGTACACACACAGACACACACCATCTGTACCAACGCCAACTTCAAGTACCTGCTGTATACACACACAGACACACATCATCTGTACCAACTTCAAGTACCTGCTGAATACACACACACACACATCATCTGTACCAACTTCAAGTACCTGCTGTATACACACACAGACACACATCATCTGTACAAACGCCAACTTCAAGTACCTGCTGTATACACACACAGACACACATCATCTGTACCAACTTCAAGTACCTGCTGTATACACACACAGACACACATCATCTGTACCAACGCCAACGTCAAGTACCTGCTGTATACACACACAGACACACACCATCTGTACCAACGTCAAGTACCTGCTGTATACACACACAGACACACACCATCTGTACCAACGCCAACGTCAAGTACCTGCTGTATACACACACAGACACACACCATCTGTACCAACGCCAACGTCAAGTACCTGCTGTATACACACACAGACACACATCATCTGTACCAACGCCAACGTCAAGTACCTGCTGTATACACACACAGACACACACCATCTGTACCAACTTCAAGTACCTGCTGTATACACACACAGACACACACCATCTGTACCAACGCCAACTTCAAGTACCTGCTGTATACACACACAGACACACATCATCTGTACCAACGCCAACTTCAAGTACCTGCTGTACACACACAGACACACACCATCTGTACCAACGCCAACTTCAAGTACCTGCTGTATACACACACAGACACACACCATCTGTACCAACTTCAAGTACCTGCTGTATACACACACAGACACACACCATCTGTACCAACATCAAGTACCTGCGGTATACACACACAGACACACATCATCTGTACCAACTTCAAGTACCTGCTGAATACACACACAGACACACATCATCTGTACCAACTTCAAGTACCTGCTGTATACACACACACACACATCATCTGTACCAACTTCAAGTACCTGCTGTATACACACACAGACACACACCATCTGTACAAACGCCAACTTCAAGTACCTGCTGTATACACACACAGACACACATCATCTGTACCAACTTCAAGTACCTGCTGTATACACACACAGACACACATCATCTGTACCAACGCCAACGTCAAGTACCTGCTGTATACACACACAGACACACACCATCTGTACCAACGTCAAGTACCTGCTGTATACACACACAGACACACACCATCTGTACCAACGCCAACGTCAAGTACCTGCTGTATACACACACAGACACACATCATCTGTACCAACGCCAACGTCAAGTACCTGCTGTATACACACACAGACACACACCATCTGTACCAACTTCAAGTACCTGCTGTATACACACACAGACACACACCATCTGTACCAACGCCAACTTCAAGTACCTGCTGTATACACACACAGACACACACCATCTGTACCAACGCCAAGTACCTGATGTATACACACACAGACACACACCATCTGTACCAACTTCAAGTACCTGCTGTATACACACACAGACACACATCATCTGTACCAACTTCAAGTACCTGCTGTATATACACACAGACACACACCATCTGTACCAACGTCAAGTACCTGCTGTATACACACACAGACACACATCATCTGTACCAACGCCAACATCAAGTACCTGCTGTACACACACAGACACACACCATCTGTACCAACGCCAAGTACCTGCTGTACACACACACAGACACACACCATCTGTACCAACATCAAGTACCTGCTGTATACACACACAGACACACATCATCTGTACCAACGCCAACTTCAAGTACCTGCTGTATACACACACAGACACACATCATCTGTACCAACGTCAAGTACCTGCTGTATACACACACAGACACACACCATCTGTACCAACGTCAAGTACCTGCTGTATACACACAGACACACACCATCTGTACCAACGTCAAGTACCTGCTGTATACACACACAGACACACATCATCTGTACCAACGCCAACTTCAAGTACCTGCTGTATACACACACAGACACACATCATCTGTACCAACGTCAAGTACCTGCTGTATACACACACAGACACACACCATCTGTACCAACGCCAACTTCAAGTACCTGCTGTATACACACACAGACACACACCATCTGTACCAACGCCAACTTCAAGTACCTGCTGTATACACACACAGACACACATAATCTGTACCAACATCAAGTACGTGCTGTATACACACACAGACACACACCATCTGTACCAACATCAAGTACCTGCTGTATACACACACAGACACACACCATCTGTACCAACTTCAAGTACCTGCTGTATATACACACAGACACACATCATCTGTACCAACGCCAACGTCAAGTACCTGCTGTACACACACAGACACACACCATCTGTACCAACATCAAGTACCTGCTGTATACACACACAGACACACACCATCTGTACCAACATCAAGTACCTGCTGTATATACACACAGACACACACCATCTGTACCAACGCCAACTTCAAGTACCTGCTGTATACACACACAGACACACATCATCTGTACCAACTTCAAGTACCTGCTGTATATACACACAGACACACACCATCTGTACCAACGTCAAGTACCTGCTGTATACACACACAGACACACATCATCTGTACCAACGCCAACATCAAGTACCTGCTGTACACACACAGACACACACCATCTGTACCAACGCCAAGTACCTGCTGTACACACACACAGACACACACCATCTGTACCAACATCAAGTACCTGCTGTATACACACACAGACACACATCATCTGTACCAACGCCAACTTCAAGTACCTGCTGTATACACACACAGACACACACCATCTGTACCAACGTCAAGTACCTGCTGTATACACACAGACACACACCATCTGTACCAACGTCAAGTACCTGCTGTATACACACACAGACACACATCATCTGTACCAACGCCAACTTCAAGTACCTGCTGTATACACACACAGACACACATCATCTGTACCAACGTCAAGTACCTGCTTAATACACACACAGACACACACCATCTGTACCAACGCCAACTTCAAGTACCTGCTGTATACACACACAGACACACACCATCTGTACCAACGCCAACTTCAAGTACCTGCTGTATACACACACAGACACACATAATCTGTACCAACATCAAGTACGTGCTGTATACACACACAGACACACACCATCTGTACCAACATCAAGTACCTGCTGTATACACACACAGACACACACCATCTGTACCAACGCCAACGTCAAGTACCTGCTGTATACACACACAGACACACATCATCTGTACCAACGCCAACGTCAAGTACCTGCTGTATACACACACAGACACACACCATCTGTACCAACTTCAAGTACCTGCTGTATACACACACAGACACACACCATCTGTACCAACGCCAACTTCAAGTACCTGCTGTATACACACACAGACACACACCATCTGTACCAACGCCAAGTACCTGATGTATACACACACAGACACACACCATCTGTACCAACTTCAAGTACCTGCTGTATACACACACAGACACACATCATCTGTACCAACTTCAAGTACCTGCTGTATATACACACAGACACACACCATCTGTACCAACGTCAAGTACCTGCTGTATACACACACAGACACACATCATCTGTACCAACGCCAACATCAAGTACCTGCTGTACACACACAGACACACACCATCTGTACCAACGCCAAGTACCTGCTGTACACACACACAGACACACACCATCTGTACCAACATCAAGTACCTGCTGTATACACACACAGACACACATCATCTGTACCAACGCCAACTTCAAGTACCTGCTGTATACACACACAGACACACATCATCTGTACCAACGTCAAGTACCTGCTGTATACACACACAGACACACACCATCTGTACCAACGTCAAGTACCTGCTGTATACACACAGACACACACCATCTGTACCAACGTCAAGTACCTGCTGTATACACACACAGACACACATCATCTGTACCAACGCCAACTTCAAGTACCTGCTGTATACACACACAGACACACATCATCTGTACCAACGTCAAGTACCTGCTGTATACACACACAGACACACACCATCTGTACCAACGCCAACTTCAAGTACCTGCTGTATACACACACAGACACACACCATCTGTACCAACGCCAACTTCAAGTACCTGCTGTATACACACACAGACACACATAATCTGTACCAACATCAAGTACGTGCTGTATACACACACAGACACACACCATCTGTACCAACATCAAGTACCTGCTGTATACACACACAGACACACACCATCTGTACCAACTTCAAGTACCTGCTGTATATACACACAGACACACATCATCTGTACCAACGCCAACGTCAAGTACCTGCTGTACACACACAGACACACACCATCTGTACCAACATCAAGTACCTGCTGTACACACACACAGACACACACCATCTGTACCAACATCAAGTACCTGCTGTATACACACACAGACACACATCATCTGTACCAACGCCAACTTCAAGTACCTGCTGTATACACACACAGACACACACCATCTGTACCAACGTCAAGTACCTGCTGTATACACACAGACACACACCATCTGTACCAACGTCAAGTACCTGCTGTATACACACACAGACACACATCATCTGTACCAACGCCAACTTCAAGTACCTGCTGTATACACACACAGACACACATCATCTGTACCAACGTCAAGTACCTGCTTAATACACACACAGACACACACCATCTGTACCAACGCCAACTTCAAGTACCTGCTGTATACACACACAGACACACACCATCTGTACCAACGCCAACTTCAAGTACCTGCTGTATACACACACAGACACACATAATCTGTACCAACATCAAGTACGTGCTGTATACACACACAGACACACACCATCTGTACCAACATCAAGTACCTGCTGTATACACACACAGACACACACCATCTGTACCAACTTCAAGTACCTGCTGTATATACACACAGACACACATCATCTGTACCAACGCCAACGTCAAGTACCTGCTGTACACACACAGACACACACCATCTGTACCAACATCAAGTACCTGCTGTATACACACACAGACACACACCATCTGTACCAACATCAAGTACCTGCTGTATATACACACAGACACACACCATCTGTACCAACGCCAACTTCAAGTACCTGCTGTATACACACACAGACACACACCATCTGTACCAACGCCAACTTCAAGTACCTGCTGTATACACACAGACACACACCATCTGTACCAACGCCAACTTCAAGTACCTGCTGTATACACACAGACACACACCATCTGTACCAACGCCAACTTCAAGTACCTGCTGTATACACACAGACACACACCATCTGTACCAACGCCAACTTCAAGTACCTGCTGTACACACACAGACACACACCATCTGTACCAACGCCAAGTACCTGCTGTACACACACACAGACACACACCATCTGTACCAACATCAAGTACCTGCTGTATACACACACAGACACACATCATCTCTACCAACGCCAACTTCAAGTACCTGCTGTATACACACACAGACACACACCATCTGTACCAACATCAAGTACCTGCTGTATATACACACAGACACACACCATCTGTACCAACGTCAAGTACCTGCTGTATACACACAGACACACATCATCTGTACCAACTTCAAGTACCTGCTGTATATACACACAGACACACACCATCTGTACCAACGCCAACTTCAAGTACCTGCTGTATACACACACAGACACACACCATCTGTACCAACGCCAACTTCAAGTACCTGCTGTATACACACACAGACACACACCATCTGTAGCAACGCCAACTTCAAGTACCTGCTGTATACACACACAGACACACATCATCTGTACCAACGCCAACGTCAAGTACCTGCTGTATATACACACACAGACACACACCATCTGTACCAACTTCAAGTACCTGCTGTATACACACAAAGACACACATCATCTGTACCAACTTCAAGTACCTGCTGTATATACACACAGACACACACCATCTCTACCAACTTCAAGTACCTGCTGTATACACACACAGACACACACCATCTGTACCAACTTCAAGTACCTGCTGTATACACACACAGACACACACCATCTGTACCAACGCCAACTTCAAGTACCTGCTGTATACACACACAGACACACACCATCTGTACCAACGCCAAGTACCTGCTGTATACACACACAGACACACACCATCTGTACCAACTTCAAGTACCTGCTGTATACACACACAGACACACATCACCTGTACCAACTTCAAGTACCTGCTGTATATACACACAGACACACACCATCTGTACCAACGTCAAGGACCTGCTGTATACACACACAGACACACATCATCTGTACCAACGCCAACTTCAAGTACCTGCTGTATACACACACAGACACACACCATCTGTACCAACATCAAGTACCTGCTGTATACACACACAGACACACATCATCTGTACCAACTTCAAGTACCTGCTGTATACACACACAGACACACATCATCTGTACCAACGCCAACTTCAAGTACCTGCTGTATATACACACAGACACACATCATCTGTACCAACTTCAAGTACCTGCTGTATACACACACAGACACACACCATCTGTACCAACGTCAAGTACCTGCTGTATACACACACAGACACACACCATCTGTACCAACGCCAACGTCAAGTACCTGCTGTATACACACACAGACACACACCATCTGTACCAACGCCAACGTCAAGTACCTGCTGTATACACACACAGACACACACCATCTGTACCAACGCCAACGTCAAGTACCTGCTGTATACACACACAGACACACACCATCTGTACCAACGTCAAGTACCTGCTGTATACACACACAGACACACACCATCTGTACCAACGCCAACTTCAAGTACCTGCTGTATACACACACAGACACACACCATCTGTACCAACGCCAACGTCAAGTACCTGCTGTATACACACACAGACACACATCATCTGTACCAACGCCAACGTCAAGTACCTGCTGTATACACACACAGACACACATCATCTGTACCAACTTCAAGTACCTGCTGTATATACACACACAGACACACACCATCTGTACCAACATCAAGTACCTGCTGTATACACACACAGACACACACCATCTGTACCAACGCCAACTTCAAGTACCTGCTGTATACACACACAGACACACACCATCTGTACCAACGCCAACTTCAAGTACCTGCTGTATACACACAGACACACACCATCTGTACCAACGCCAACTTCAAGTACCTGCTGTATACACACAGACACACACCATCTGTACCAACGCCAACTTCAAGTACCTGCTGTATACACACACAGACACACACCATCTGTACCAACTTCAAGTACCTGCTGTATACACACACAGACACACACCATCTGTACCAACGCCAACGTCAAGTACCTGCTGTATACACACACAGACACACACCATCTGTACCAACGCCAACGTCAAGTACCTGCTGTATACACACACAGACACACACCATCTGTACCAACGCCAACGTCAAGTACCTGCTGTATATACACACACAGACACACACCATCTGTACCAACTTCAAGTACCTGCTGTATACACACAAAGACACACATCATCTGTACCAACTTCAAGTACCTGCTGTATATACACACAGACACACACCATCTCTACCAACTTCAAGTACCTGCTGTATACACACACAGACACACACCATCTGTACCAACTTCAAGTACCTGCTGTATACACACACAGACACACACCATCTGTACCAACGCCAACTTCAAGTACCTGCTGTATACACACACAGACACACACCATCTGTACCAACGCCAAGTACCTGCTGTATACACACACAGACACACACCATCTGTACCAACTTCAAGTACCTGCTGTATACACACACAGACACACATCACCTGTACCAACTTCAAGTACCTGCTGTATATACACACAGACACACATCATCTGTACCAACTTCAAGTACCTGCTGTATACACACACAGACACACATCATCTGTACCAACGCCAACGTCAAGTACCTGCTGTATACACACACAGACACACACCATCTGTACCAACGTCAAGTACCTGCTGTATACACACACAGACACACACCATCTGTACCAACGCCAACGTCAAGTACCTGCTGTATACACACACAGACACACACCATCTGTACCAACTTCAAGTACCTGCTGTATACACACACAGACACACATCATCTGTACCAACGCCAACTTCAAGTACCTGCTGTATACACACACAGACACACATCATCTGTACCAACTTCAAGTACCTGCTGTATATACACACAGACACACACCATCTGTACCAACGCCAACGTCAAGTACCTGCTGTATACACACACAGACACACACCATCTGTACCAACGCCAACGTCAAGTACCTGCTGTATACACACACAGACACACACCATCTGTACCAACGTCAAGTACCTGCTGTATACACACACAGACACACACCATCTGTACCAACGCCAACGTCAAGTACCTGCTGTATACACACACAGACACACACCATCTGTACCAACGCCAACGTCAAGTACCTGCTGTATACACACACAGACACACACCATCTGTACCAACGCCAACTTCAAGTACCTGCTGTATACACACACAGACACACACCATCTGTACCAACGCCAACGTCAAGTACCTGCTGTATACACACACAGACACACATCATCTGTACCAACGCCAACGTCAAGTACCTGCTGTATACACACACAGACACACATCATCTGTACCAACTTCAAGTACCTGCTGTATATACACACACAGACACACACCATCTGTACCAACATCAAGTACCTGCTGTATACACACACAGACACACACCATCTGTACCAACGCCAACTTCAAGTACCTGCTGTATACACACACAGACACACACCATCTGTACCAACGCCAACTTCAAGTACCTGCTGTATACACACAGACACACACCATCTGGACCAACGCCAACTTCAAGTACCTGCTGTATACACACAGACACACACCATCTGTACCAACGCCAACTTCAAGTACCTGCTGTATACACACACAGACACACACCATCTGTACCAACGCCAACTTCAAGTACCTGCTGTATACACACACAGAAACACATCATCTGTACCAACTTCAAGTACCTGCTGTATACACACACAGACACACATCATCTGTACCAACGTCAAGTACCTGCTGTATACACACACAGACACACACCATCTGTACCAACGCCAACTTCAAGTACCTGCTGTATACACACACAGAAACACATCATCTGTACCAACTTCAAGTACCTGCTGTATACACACACAGACACACATCATCTGTACCAACTTCAAGTACCTGCTGTATATACACACAGACACACACCATCTGTACCAACGTCAAGTACCTGCTGTATACACACACAGACACACATCATCTGTACCAACGTCAAGTACCTGCTGTATACACACACAGACACACATCATCTGTACCAACGCCAACGTCAAGTACCTGCTGTATATACACACAGACACACACCATCTGTACCAACATCAAGTACCTGCTGTATACACACACAGACACACACCATCTGTACCAACATCAAGTACTTGCTGTATACACACACAGACACACACCATCTGTACCAACTTCAAGTACCTGCTGTATACACACACAGACACACACCATCTGTACCAACGCCAACTTCAAGTACCTGCTGTATACACACACAGACACACACCATCTGTACCAACATCAAGTACCTGCTGTATACACACACAGACACACACCATCTGTACCAACGTCAAGTACCTGCTGTATACACACACAGACACACACCATCTGTACCAACTTCAAGTACCTGCTGTATACACACACAGACACACATCATCTGTACCAACGTCAACGTCAAGTACCTGCTGTATATACACACAGACACACATCATCTGTACAAACTTCAAGTACCTGCTGTATACACACACAGACACACACCATCTGTACCAACGTCAAGTACCTGCTGTATACACACACAGACACACACCATCTGTACCAACGTCAACGTCAAGTACCTGCTGTATACACACACAGACACACATCATCTGTACCAACGCCAACGTCAAGTACCTGCTGTATACACACACAGACACACACCATCTGTACCAACGCCAACGTCAAGTACCTGCTGTACACACACAGACACACACCATCTGTACCAACTTCAAGTACCTGCTGTATACACACACAGACACACATCATCTGTACCAACGTCAAGTACCTGCTGTATACACACAGACACACATCATCTGTACCAACGCCAACGTCAAGTACCTGCTGTATACACACACAGACACACACCATCTGTACCAACGCCAACTTCAAGTACCTGCTGTATACACACACAGACACACACCATCTGTACCAACGCCAACTTCAAGTACCTGCTGTATACATACACAGACACACATCATCTGTACCAACGTCAAGTACGTGCTGTATACACACACAGACACACATCATCTGTACCAACGTCAAGTACCTGCTGTATACACACACAGACACACATCATCTGTACCAACTTCAAGTACCTGCTGTATACACACACAGACACACACCATCTGTACCAACGCCAACTTCAAGTACCTGCTGTATACACACACAGACACACATCATCTGTACCAACGTCAAGTACCTGCTGTATACACACACAGACACACACCATCTGTACCAACGCCAACGTCAAGTACCTGCTGTATATATACACACAGACACACATCATCTGCACCAACACCATGTAGGTACACACACACATACACACACGTACACACACATCTGCACCAACTCAAACTTCAAGTACTAACACACACACACACACACACACACACACGTATTATCTGCGCCAACGCGATTCACCTAAGTGTGAGACGGCTACAACACATAGACACCACAACTCTCTTCCACCTCAACATCTGAACATCTCCACTGTCTGACCAATCTGTTGAGCCACCTTAGGAAATGTGATGTCATCTCTTCCAGGATGTGTGTTTGTCAGTATGTTCACCTCCCCTCCATATCTTTCTCTCCCTTTCCTCCTCACCCCTTGTTTTTGTTGTGGGTGGGCCAGTAAAACCTCAACTCAGGACACCCTCACCCCCCTCTCGTCCTCGGGGGTGTCTTTGCCCCCCTCGCTGGGGGAGAGCAGTCCTAACTTCCCCCCTGTGTCCCACAGCCCAGGGCAGGTGGCTGCCAGGTGAGACCCCCTCAACCCCCCCTCTGGCATGGGTCAGCTGGGGCTGCTGCTGCTTCACTGGAGACTACAACTCTATTTCTCTCTTGTTCCCTTTATGTTCCTGTTCTCTCTGGTCCAGAGTTCACCCCTTGGTAAGGGCTGTGGATTGTTACTTGATTTGACCGGGCCTTTCTGTTTTTGGGTGATTCCCCCGTCCCTCTCCCTCCTCAACAGCAGTAAGATATTCATCATGACCAAGGTGTTGGTAACAATCCCCCTCCCCTCTCCTCTTTTCTTCTTGGTTACCATAGTGACTGGTGGTGGGGCAAGTGCTGTTGGTCGGCAGGTGTTTTGGTTTCCCGAACAGCGGTGGAGGGCCTTGACGAAAATTATATTTTCTGTTGTCACTGCTAACACTCTTTTTTTCTCTCTAACACTCCCTCTCTTTTCTCCCTTTACCACTCTCTACCACTCCCTCTTTTCTCCCTTTACCACTCTCTACCACCCCCTCTCTTTTCTCCCTTTACCACTCTCTACCACTCCCTCTCTTTTCTCCCTTTACCACTCTCTACCACTCCCTCTCTTTTCTCCCTTTACCACTCTCTACCACTCCCTCTTTTCTCCCTTTACCACTCCCTCTTTTCTCCCTTTACCACTCTCTACCACCCCCTCTCTTTTCTCCCTTTACCACTCTCTACCACTCCCTCTCTTTTCTCCCTTTACCACTCTCTACCACCCCCTCTATTTTCTCCCTTTACCACTCCCTACCACCCCCTCTATTTTCTCCCTTTACCACTCCCTACCACCCCCTCTCTTTTCTCCCTTTACCACTCTCTACCACTCCCTCTCTTTTCTCCCTTTACCACTCCCTACCACCCCCTCTCTTTTCTCCCTTTACCACTCTCTACCACTCCCTCTCTTTTCTTCCTTTACCACTCTCTACCACCCCTCTATTTTCTCCCTTTACCACTCTCTACCACTCCCTCTCTTTTCTCCCTTTACCACTCTCTACCACTCCCTCTCTTTTCTCCCTTTACCACTCTCTACCACTCCCTCTTTTCTCCCTTTACCACTCCCTCTTTTCTCCCTTTACCACTCTCTACCACCCCCTCTCTTTTCTCCCTTTACCACTCTCTACCACTCCCTCTCTTTTCTCCCTTTACCACTCTCTACCACCCCCTCTATTTTCTCCCTTTACCACTCCCTACCACCCCCTCTCTTTTCTCCCTTTACCACTCTCTACCACTCCCTCTCTTTTCTCCCTTTACCACTCCCTACCACCCCCTCTCTTTTCTCCCTTTACCACTCTCTACCACTCCCTCTCTTTTCTTCCTTTACCACTCTCTACCACCCCTCTATTTTCTCCCTTTACCACTCTCTACCACTCCCTCTTTTCTTCCTTTACCACTCTCTACCACCCCCTCTATTTTCTCCCTTTACCACTCTCTACCACTCCCTCTCTTTTCTCCCTTTACCACTCTCTACCACCCCCTCTCTTTTCTCCCTTTACCACTCTCTACCACTCCCTCTCTTTTCTCCCTTTACCACTCTCTACCACTCCCTCTCTTTTCTCCCTTTACCACTCTCTACCACTCCCTCTCTTTTCTCCCTTTACCACTCTCTACCACTCCCTCTTTTCTACCTCTACCACTCTCTACCACTCCCTCTCTTTTCTCCCTTTACCACTCCCTCTTTTCTCCCTTTACCACTCTCTACCACTCCCTCTCTTTTCTCCCTTTACCACTCTCTACCACCCCCTCTCTTTTCTCCCTTTACCACTCTCTACCACTCCCTCTCTTTTCTCCCTTTACCACTCTCTACCACCCCCTCTCTTTTCCCCCTTTACCACTCTCTACCACTCCCTCTCTTTTCTCCCTTTACCACTCTCTACCACTCCCTCTCTTTTCTCCCTTTACCACTCTCTACCACTCCCTCTCTTTTCTCCCTTTACCACTCTCTACCACTCCCTCTTTTCTACCTCTACCACTCTCTACCACTCCCTCTCTTTTCTCCCTTTACCACTCCCTCTTTTCTCCCTTTACCACTCTCTACCACTCCCTCTCTTTTCTCCCTTTACCACTCTCTACCACCCCCTCTCTTTTCTCCCTTTACCACTCTCTACCACTCCCTCTTTTCTCCCTTTACCACTCTCTACCACTCCCTCTCTTTTCTACCTCTACCACTCTCTACCACTCCCTCTCTTTTCTCCCTTTACCACTCTCTACCACTCCCTCTCTTTTCTACCTCTACCACTCTCTACCACTCCCTCTCTTTTCTCCCTCTACCACTCTCTACCACTCCCTCTCTTTTCTCCCTCTCTTTTGTCTCTCTCCCTTTCCCCCCCCTTTCCAGGCAGTTGCAGCAGCAGCAGCAAGCAGAGTTGGGGGGAGGAGGGAGAGATGGTCTGTACGAGGCAGGACAGGTTATACTTCCACAGGTAAGACTAGCACTGACTAAAACACACACCTAACTGGGGCCTTAAAACCCCACAACATGCCCTCCACCCAGCGGCGCTGCACTGCTGCTTGATCCTGTGCTTATCTCAACTGTATGTGTGATGTCTTGGGGGCGAGACCGTTCTATTGTTCGCTGTAACATGGACAATGAAGTTGTATTGTTGTACCCACCTCCAAGCCTTTAGTGAGTATTGACCGCTGGTTGACCGTTGTCCATGTCAGATGCCTGTCCAGGCCGTGACCGCAGCTGGAACTGACCACAGTAAGACCATGGACAAGGCAGAGATGCACCCCTCCTTGTACCCCAACCCAGACCAGGCCAAGTTCCTGCCCTCCACCTCTGCCCCCGGAGTACCCATCTACCCTCAGGACAACAACAACTACACCACTGCCAACCGCTCCAACGACACATACAGCAGGTATGACCACTAGCCTCTGTTGTACTGTTTTAAACTGATCTAAGGGCAATGTATACTGAATAAGCGATTCTAATTTCCTGTTATGAACTAATTCCAGGTCAGTAGGGATGGCCCCTCAGATGGTGCAGCCATCCCACTCTGCAGGCCAGATGCTGGCTCAGATGTCCCGTCAGAACGGGGCACCCCCCTCCAACAGCAGCCCCCTACAGGGAGGGGCAGCGGTGGGCTGGCCGGGGCCAGCGGCGGGGGCTAGACCTCTCTTCAACAACCAGGTGAGACAGCTGGCAGCTGCAGGTAGAAGCTGCAGCCTGAAGTTTAGATCCTCTGTTGTTGCCCAAAGTGCTACAGATGTAGAATCTTAATTTAAGACTTTTCTACAGCAGGAAAATAATCCTGCAGCAACAGGAAATATGAATTATTTTGGGGATTATAATTTTTTTGTGGAAATTACAAATGTCAGAAGCTTTTTTTAAAACTCAAATACAATACAAGTTTAAAATTGGCTGCATTGCAGGACAGTTTTCCTTGAACAGGGTTATCAAATTGAAATCCTACATCTGTAGCTGGCGTGATGGGGATGAGTGCTCTGAGGTTCTTGCATCTCTGTATCTTAGCGTTGTAAAGGACCTCATCTTTTATCCCCTGTGTAATCTCTGTTTTGAGTATCACACCCAGACAGTTTCAACAGTAAATGCATAACAGAAACCTTGAACGTTCATAAAGTGTGAATAATAACATGGTGGTTTTCACCACCCGCCCAGCAGGTGGCGCCCCAGGCAGGGAAGGCCCTGTCTCCCCAGTTTGCCATGGGGAGTTTTGTGGGGGGCTCTTCCTCCTCATTTGGGGCGATGCCCACCACTGCCGCTCCGACCCCCACCACGGGGGCTAACTACCCAAATATTAACCCCCGCGTCAGCCTCAATACCAACGGATATGGTACGTGACCCTGAGAGAGTGTGCGTGTGTGTGTGTCAACAACTACAGTAGAGTGTTTTTATGTGTTTGTGTATGCTGGTGTAGTTAGATACTGACTCGCACATTGTCCTATCTCTGATAGATGGCTTGGGGTCGGGGCAGCAGTTCCCCTCCAGGGCAGCGGAGGCAGTGTGGCCCCAGTGGCAGGGCCAGCAGCAAGCTCAGAACAGCGCAGAGCAGCACCCCCACGCACAGAACAACCAGCCTGACATCTTCCCTGCAAGTCTCTCTCCCTCTACCTATATCAATCTGCCTTTCTCTTCCCCATGTCTCCATCTGTACCTTTTGTTATGTGTTGTCATGTTGCTTTGAAGTTAAATCTCTCTCTCTCTCTCTCTCTAGGATGTTCTCGCCATGCTGGACCAGCCGGCCAACTTCAACAATGATGACTTTGAGATTCCCATCTACCCCTCTTTCGACGAGTGACCCCACATACACTCTTCCACTTACCTCTCTGTCTCTCAAATGTCTCCTCTCTCATTTGGTGCACTTTTGCTCTCTTTCTTCGCCTTTCGTGATCCAAAGAGAGCATGTCTAATTATCGGTCAGATGATTGCACTGCCAGGATGGAGAGAGCGAGTTAATCAGGGAAAAGAAAGAGTGAAATCAAGTATAGGTATGCAAATGCAGGTTCAATAAACACGTGAAAGGGGGGGAGAGAGAGAAGAGATTCAGGGTTCAATGATGGGCAAATGTAAAATGACACATCTGTAGCCAGCACTGCCCAAGCTCCACAGCCAGTGGATTGTGCTGCTCCACTGGTCTGTACATCATATGGATAGATCAGTCCAATCATTCACTTGAAGTCTCAGGCAATCCAGGTGATCTACAGCTTTGGGGGAATATGTGGCAATATATATATGGGAATATTCTGATCTGAAGCCTGTGAATATCCTCTATCTGCTCCCCTCGCTGTTTTAGCTTAACGACCCGTAGCATGTTCAAAAGGACACTGTCCTCACGCAGGCTTTTTAAACTTTGGGCAGATTTATACAAACACTGTACAAACACTTTTATATTTGTACACAGTGTACATTGACGATGTCACCTATGAATGTGGTTATGGTGGTTTCAGGTGGAATAGAGGGGGAGAGAAATGTCTATGACTAGTAAAGGGAAGAGGGGGATATGAAACTAGAACCTGATATATTCCTACATATACCCAGTATATAAGTCAAGTGTTTATATACAGTTATATGTCTACTGGAGGTGTTTGTATAACTTTATTGATCTCAACCTGAACGCACAGCAATCCCAGGGTCCCTTTCTCACTCGTTTGTATTCCTTCCTCTGTTGCCCAGGGTTACCCAACACACTCTTCCTCCTCTCACACTCTTCCTCAATCACCCTCCCAAGTGTGTTTTTTTTCTACTTACACTAGGAAAAGGAAAATGAAAAAAGACATTAGAAAGCAATAATTTACGAGCAGGAATGATGTTATTTTTTAAAGCCATTCTTTATTGCTGTCCTACATGTTTTTATGTTGATTATTGTTCTTGAATATGGAAATACACAGGAAATAGTAATGATTTGATTGATTGAAATTTTCCCCAACTGATGTTTTTATTTTCTGGCCTTTTGATTGGCTCTCCCTGTTTTGTAGCCCTCTCCATTGCTACTTCGTGATAGGTTGTTTTTGATGTATATTGATCAGGGCATCTTGTTCAGGACAGAAAGATCTTGTTTAGAACTGACAAGATTCCTCATTCAACATGACACAGAATCATGCCATGATGTTTGGCCTGAAATTCAAGTCATCCTAATCATGTTCCAAACACATGACCCAATAATCAATAAGCAGTAGATGTTGATTGTGAGTTTGGCAATTAATACACTTTTTATTTTTTTTGCAGTTGATTCAATCAAAGTTCATCCTTATCAAGATAGTTTGACATTCATAAATATGTTCTCAATCAAACACAACATTTGTTTTCTGAAATCGATTGTGATGTTTAGTAAGTCACTATAACACTCTTATACAGGGAAATAAGAATTCTGATTGGGCAACAGAGGGCTGTGAATTTTAAGGTTCTGAAATACAAAAATTGTATTGTGTAGGCCTTTCATTTTTAGTCCGGTAATGTATACATGTCTGTGAGCGTAATTCACAGACATGCCGAAACATGTGAATTGTATGTAAACCCATCATGTGTCAATAGTCACACGATGGAAATGGCAGTTTGATGACTGTTGACTTGTTATTGTTTTAAACCACTTTGGTTGTTCCCTGTCCAGGTTTTTACAATGATGTGAGCTGCAGTTTATATAGCGCACACAGATACACAAATATAGGAATATATATGTATATGAAATGTTAAACAAGAGAAAGTGAAATGTTTGGTTTTTCTGTTAAATTGTTATATTGTCAAGAAGTTGTGGGTGGATATTTGTTTATTTTAGGGGTCGGGGGACTGTAACATTTGAACTGTTCCTTTTGAGAAATGTGATGATTGTACAGCGTCACTCCTATGTATAAAATGTGTAGGCCTAGTCATCAGAGGGATTTCAATTACTTTTCAATACATTTCAAAACAACTATTCAGATAACCTTTTATTTGAAAAAACAAGTAGTTTAATATTGGATTGTGTTTGAAGTACTCAAATACACTGACTCAAATACACTCCCAGGTATTTAAATAGTATTTCAAAACACTTTCAAATACAATTTGGTCAACTACTTGGTTTTTACAAATAAACGTTAAAATAAAAGTATTTGTTTTAGGTTGTGTATTTGGAAATACCAAAATACACAGAAGAAAAATATTTATATAACACATACTCAAAATTCACATTTGAAATGAGGTCTGAGTCATATGCCTAAAACCCATGACTTTGTCCTCAACAGTCTTTAGGATGTTCAGTATGTTCACATGGTCTCCACCTACATAAGAGAGGAACAGAGATATAGTCCATCCATTCATCCTGTGTCCATCTATAGAAACACAGATGGTTTCACTACGTAAGAGAGGAACAAAGACAGAGAAGGATAGGAAGCTTACGTAGTGAAAGGTTGCTCTTTTTAGAATAAGCTTCTCTCATTCTCCCTCATCGTTTGGGTCATCATAGGCTAGTTGTTCCACAGACTCTGTCGTTAGATGTGTTTAGTACCAATGGACGAACACTAGATGGCTAAAAAACACCATCAGCGTCACCAACCATGGAGAGATATAGGGTGAACAGGCTTTTGTTCTAGCCCAGCACTAACAAACACTAATTTAACTAATTCAGGTCTTGAAGAGCATGTATTGACAAATCTTAGTCGCACACATGCATGCTACATACGCTAGCCCCACCCATCCTCCCCACTTGACAGTATTTTTAGCTGAAACCTGATCCCTTCAGCAACAGAGAATAAAGGCAACACTGCAAAACCCCTGCCTTTAACTAGCTCCGTGGACACACACACTAACCCGTTCTGACATGCAGCCATGCACACTGTGAGGCAGACACGCAGCAGGATGTTACGTACACATGGGGACACACCCGTCTACAGTCCAGTAAGGAAAATAAAAGAATGAGACGTGTGAGCTGAGGGCTTAAGTTATTCTCCACCAATCTGGAACAGAGTTCCATTACAGAGACACACTGCAGCAGACATTACGGATCCATATTCAGGTAATGTACAACTTAATGTATACCCATATCTCTGTGTGTTTTAGAGGGATACGTGTGTAAATAGTAGTATGATTCTGAATGTAGTATGATTCTGGATGAACTTTTACCAGCAGGCCTAAGGCACAGAGAGCTGTGTGTGAGTCAGACTCAAGCCCTTCCTGTGTGTGAATAGTTTCCTCTGTGCAGACAGCCTGCCTACTAATATGGACAGATTAAATGTGCACGTGTAAACAATGGCCTGTTTTGGAACCCTGTTTGATTGTAGATGGGAGGAAGAGAGATCCTGTTCACATTATATATTTCATTTTGATTGAATAACCAATGGGTTGTAGAACAGTTGTAGAAGCTCTGAGTGTTAACGGGGTCAGAGAGTGACAGGGAGCCAGGGATCAGAAAGGGACGGCCCCATTCAGTTCCAGTGCATATTTAAATCCAGAGGGGCATCTGTGATAGATTTTAAAAATAAAGGGGGGGAGCAACTAAATAAAGGGGGGGGGGGGGCAACTTCACTCACTGAGCTATTTGTTTCTCTGCAGCTTCAAGACTTCTGAAGGATGAAGAACCTTAAACTTCTCATCCTCTCTCTCTCCATCTGCCTGTTGCTGGGCAACCTGGGGGTGAGTGGCTACAGTAATGTCGAACCCTGCCAACGGTCCCGATGCAATAACTGCCATGAAAAGTTCCTATACCGGCATGTGCGTCCAAATACCCCGTTAACGACGGACCGCAACGCGTGGGAGAAGTATCTACGTGAAGAAAATGACTGCTCAAGACCCACGCAGTCCTTCCTCCATCCCAAAGACCGGGAGAGGGTGGACGCGGTCTGCTCCAGCTCTGGGGGAAAGACGTACCAGGGGAACCTGTGCATCAGCCAAAGCCCGTTCACATTTCTAACAGTGAGGAGTGAGACTGGGACCTGCGGCGTGTCCAGCGTGCGGGAAGAGACCAAGCATTTGATCCTGGCATGTGAGGTGCTGGAGAACAGGTGTGTGCCGGTCCACTTCGAGGGGAACCGCGAGGGAAGCAAGCCCGACAATAACGCTGCAGGATGTGGCAGCACGGAGAAAGGGAAGGGCTCAAGCTTCAAAGTATCAGGAATGTGGTTGGCATCTTTATTGATACTCATGTTTCTCTCACAACTCCTTTTCTGAACAGTTAATGGGGGGGGGGGAGTCAAAGAATACATCAAAAGGAAGTTTGTTTTAAAGTGTTTGTCCTACACTCTAAAAATATAATGTTCCTGGAGTATCCTTTAGGGGTTCTTCAAATTTAAAGTGTGGGTGAACCGCTATGAGTTCTTTAAAGAACCCCTTTTAATGGATCCTCAGAGAACATTTTGAAGAACTTTTTGGGGTTAATTTTTGAACTGCCCCTTTCCCCTATTATTAATAATAGTAATACGCATAACAAAAACAACAATAACACAATCATTTAGTTCTCAGTGTTTATTATGATTTTAGTGGTAAAGCAGAATTAAAAAAATCTAAATATGAGGTAAACTCCCAGCAGAGCCCCAAGTCCAGTGGAAGTATATCCTCTGGTGTGTTGATGTTATTGTGTTGATGTTCTCCGTATCCATAGCCAGAATGAGGCGTATTTCTGTCTGTAATAAAGCCCTTTTGTGGGGAAAAACTCATTCTGATTGGCTGGGCTTGGCTCCCCAGTAGGAGGGCCTATGCCCTCCCTGGCCCACCCATGGCTGCGCCCCTGCCCAGTCATGTGAAATCCATAGATTAGGGCCTAATTTATTTATTTCAATTGACTGATTTCCTTAATTAACTGTAACTCAGCAAACTCTTTGAAATCGTTGCATGTTGCATTTATATTTTTGTTCCGTATACTTCCATATATACACTGCTCAAAAAAATAAAGGGAACACTTAAACAACACAATGTAACTCCAAGTTAATCACACTTCTGTGAAATCAAACTGTCCACTTAGGAAGCAACACTGATTGACAATAAATTTCACATGCTGTTGTGCAAATGGATTAGACAAAAGGTGGAAATGATAGGCAATTAGCAAGACACCCCCAAAAATCGAGTGATTCTGCAGGTGGTGACCACAGACCACTTCTCAGTTCCTATGCTTCCTGGCTGATGTTTTGGTCACTTTTGAATGCTGGCGGTGCTCTCACTCTAGTGGTAGCATGAGACGGAGTCTACAACCCACACAAGTGGCTCAGGTAGTGCAGTTCATCCAGAGATGGCACATCAATGCGAGCTGTGGCAAAAAGGTTTGTGTCTGTCAGCGTAGTGTCCAGAGCATGGAGGCGCTACCAGCAGACAGGCCAGTACATCAGGAGATGTGGAGGAGGCCGTAGGAGGGCAACAACCCAGCAGCAGGACCGCTACCTCCGCCTTTGTGCAAGGAGGTGCACTGCCAGAGCCCTGCAAAATGATGTATGTGTTTTGTATTGTCTAGGGGTTTTGTATGTTTATGGGGCAGTGGCTAATCTAGGTGTATGTATGTCGATGGTTGCCTAGATTGGTTCTCAATTAGAGACAGCTGTCTATCGTTGTATCTGATTGGGAACCATATTTTGGCAGCCATATTCATTGGGTAGTTCGTGGGTTATTGTCTTTGTCTATGTGTAGTATTTGTGTCAGCACTATTTGTTTATAGCGTCACGTTCGTTCGTTTGTTGTTTTGTATAGTTTGTATAGTGTTCTTCGTCTTCGTTATAATTAAAAGAAGATGTATTGTTATCACGCTGCGCCTTGGTCCTCCTCTCTTCCACCATATAACGATCGTGACAAGGGGTCATATTAGTTTGTTGGCCAAACCGTTCGGACTCTACAGACGTTTTTGTGAGAAGAACATTTTTCGCCATGTCTCATGGTCTGACAAACAGTAGCTTGGTCACCTTCCACCGCAGATGCGGAAGGACGCCATTGGCGGATGTGGTGAATTGAGACGCAGCCCATCCAGAAGGCTACATATCTCTAGCTTAAAGCTACAATATGTAATTTTTTGGGCAACCTGACCAAATTCACATAGAAATATGAGTTATAGATCTCATATATCTTTCATGAAAGCAAGTCTAAGAAGCGATAGATCTGTTCTATGTGTGCTATTTTTGCATCTTTTACTTTCAGTTTTGTACAGAATCAATATTTTTGGCTATTGAAAAAATATTTCACAGCAGTTTAGGTGGTACTATGATTCTCTACACAATGACTGCTTGTTTTGTCATAAACTGAAATTAGGTGAACTATTAGAGTTTTATCAACCAGGAAATGGCGGAGGGATTTCTTAATAGTACATCTTTAAACAGAGGGATTTTGATGGGGATTTTTGTATTATGCTAATTAGATTTCAGCTGGGGGCGCGGACATTGACTCTAGGGGGTGTAGACTGGCATGTATTCAGGTCTGGCCCTAGACGATAACGTTTCACTCACAACATTTAAAAGACTGCCATCTATTCAGGTCTGCCCCTGGGTCTGACCCTGGGCTATGATAGCCTAGGTACCTTGTACTCTGTGTCATATGCCAAAGATGTTTAGCATAAAATGAGTGGCAAGGAGGGGAATGATAGCTAAACAGACTGGTACCCGTACCAGACTAGGGCTATGACGTTTCACACACAACAGTTCAAAGACTGCCATGTTTTGTTCTCTCACGACATCTATTCTGAACAGTTGAAAGACTGAGCATTTGTTTTGTCATATGTATGTTATAGACGGTGTTGCCCGTTCCTGTGTGCCAGTCAGGGATCTGTCTATGGCTGTGGGCCCCAGCCAAATGTTGGCGTCAGCATTTCATTACCTTGTACTTCATTTGTAAAGTGTATTGTACCATGCTGAATATATGCACTATCAATAAAGGTTGATTTTGGTGGAATATTGAAGAGCAGCATCATCAGCCAGAATCATCAGCCAGCATCATCAGCCAGCATCATCAGCCAGCACCATCAGCCAGCACCATAGGCCTTAAAGCAGGGGTTAAACCACATGACCTTATCTGAGAGGTCACACACAAGCAGCACATTCCGAGTTGGCAGGCAAGTGCTTTACTATGAGCATGTAAACATGTAATACACCCCCATCAGCCTACAACATGGATTGGCTTTTGTAGGCCTGCAAAAAAAAGGAGAAAGAAAAAATATTTTTAGGAACTCAGTCGGGGTCTCAACTTACTGTTGAGAGTTACAATAGTAGAACACACAAGGTGACATTTAGAAATGTGGTTGTGCATCAGCAGTTTCTCTTGTTGTGTCACTGACATTCACTCAATTAGCCATGTCTGCTAACATGTTTTAGATTGGTAAGTTAGTCTAGTGTCCAGCTATCTAAACTTGTAGTAATCATGGACCGGGGGGCCCTATTGATTATGTTAGGCACTCTCACTTAGATATCATATTAAAAACTGCAAACATTTCTCTTCACCCTATTGCAAAATGTGTAGAATTGAGGGAAATTTTCTGTAAAATTGCAAATGTTTCTCTCCGCCCCATGGCAAAATTAGTAGAATGCATTAAATATGTTATAAAACTGCCAAATCTTATCTCCACCCTATGGGAAAATGTGTAGAATTGCAGAAAATGTACTCTAAAACTTCCATTTCAAGGATAGGAGCACATAAGGATGCATCGTGAAAGTATCGGAGCAGTGCCATGGTCAGGAAGAACTTCAAAAGTATTGAGATGGAATGTGGGCATTCTTCAGTGTTTCTATAGGGTGTGCAGTATTCACTTTTAGCCTAGTTCTGCTCAATGGGAAACTAAACAGGAATAGAATGTGAAAGAGGAATTTTGTTTGTGGTTTCGACAATTCTCAACTATTGGGCTATTCAGGGCTCCACTGTGACCCCTTTCCTTGTTCTATAGGTCCACTCAGGTCCAGCTTCTCTATCACACATGCACTGTGTGAGGGACGTCTAGAAATAGAGGGCCATATGTGGAGCTCACCTGGTGAAACTTGTTCTGCATGCACACACAAACACAGACACACGCATGTACACCAGTGGAGGCTGGTGGGAGGAGCTATAGGAAGACGGGCTCAGTATAATGGCTGGAATGGAATAAATGGAACGGTATCAAACACATCTAACGTATGGAAACCACACGTTTGACTCTATTCCATTCTAGCTGTTACAATGAGCCCGTCCTCCTATAGCTCCTCCCACCAGCCTCCACTGACGCGCACACTATGTAATTGAACACACATAGAGGGCCGGTTCCAGGGAACTCACATACACGGCCGGTTCCAGCGATAAGCAACACAAACTCACATACACGGCCAGTTCCAGGGATAAGCAACATAAACTCACATACACGGCCGGTTCCAGGGATAAGCAACATAAACTCACATACACGGCCGGTTCTAGCGATAAGCAACATAAACTCACATACACGGCCGGTTCCAGGGATAAGCAACATAAACTCACATACACGGCCGGTTCCAGGGATAAGCGACATAAACTCACATACACGGCCGGTTCCAGGGATAAGCGACATAAACTCACATACACGGCCGGTTCCAGCGATAAGCGACATAAACTCACATACACGGCCAGTTCCAGGGATAAGCGACATAAACTCACATACGCGGCCGGTTCCAGCGATAAGCAACATAAACTCACATACACGGCCGGTTCCAGGGATAAGCAACATAAACTCACATACACGGCCGGTTCCAGGGATAAGCGATATAAACTCACATACACGGCCGGTTCCAGGGATAAGCAACATAAACTCACATACGCGGCCGGTTCCAGGGATAAGCAACATAAACTCACATGCACGGCCGGTTCCAGGGATAAGCAACATAAACTCACATACGCGGCCGGTTCCAGGGATAAGCAACATAAACTCACATACACGGCCGGTTCCAGCGATAAGCAACATAAACTCACATACACGGCCGGTTCTAGCGATAAGCAACATAAACTCACATACACGGCCGGTTCCAGGGATAAGCAACATAAACTCACATACACGGCCGGTTCCAGGGATAAGCGACATAAACTCACATACACGGCCGGTTCCAGGGATAAGCGACATAAACTCACATACACGGCCGGTTCCAGCGATAAGCGACATAAACTCACATACACGGCCAGTTCCAGGGATAAGCGACATAAACTCACATACGCGGCCGGTTCCAGCGATAAGCAACATAAACTCACATACACGGCCGGTTCCAGGGATAAGCAACATAAACTCACATACACGGCCGGTTCCAGGGATAAGCGATATAAACTCACATACACGGCCGGTTCCAGGGATAAGCGACATAAACTCACATACACGGCCGGTTCCAGGGATAAGCAACATAAACTCACATACGCGGCCGGTTCCAGGGATAAGCAACATAAACTCACATGCACGGCCGGTTCCAGGGATAAGCAACATAAACTCACATACGCGGCCGGTTCCAGGGATAAGCAACATAAACTCACATACACGGCCGGTTCCAGCGATAAGCAACATAAACTCACATACGCGGCTGGTTCCAGGGATAAGCAACATAAACTCACATACGCGGCCGGTTCCAGGGATAAGCAACATAAACTCACATACGCGGCCGGTTCCAGGGATAAGCAACATAAACTCACATACGCGGCCGGTTCCAGGGATAAGCAACATAAACTCACATACGCGGCCGGTTCCAGGGATAAGCAACATAAACTCACATACGCGGCCGGTTCCAGGGATAAGCAACATAAACTCACATACACGGCCGGTTCCAGGGATAAGCAACATAAACTCACATATGCGGCTGGTTCCAGGGATAAGCAACATAAACTCACATACACGGCCGGTTCCAGGGATAAGCAACATAAACTCACATATGCGGCTGGTTCCAGGGATAAGCAACATAAACTCACATATGCGGCTGGTTCCAGGGATAAGCAACATAAACTCACATACACAGCCGGTTCCAGCGATAAGCGGTCACTAAGTGTCACGTTCCTGATCTATTTCTGTTAGTTTGTTGTATGTGTTAGTTGGTCAGGACGTGAGTTTGGGTGGGCATTCTATGTTGTCTGTTTCTATGTTGGTTTAGGGTTGCCTGGTATGGCTCTTAATTAGAGGCAGGTGTTTGGCGTTCCTCTAATTGAGAGTCATATTTAGGTAGGTTGTTTCACAGTGTTCGTTGTGGGTGGTTGTCTCATGTGTCAGTGTTTGTCTCATGTGTCAGTGTTTGTCGCACCATACGGGACTGTTCGGTTTGTTTTTGTACATCGTCATTTTGTGTAGTCTATTTTCCCTGTTCGTGCGTTCTTCGTGTTTAATGTAAGTTCGTCATCCAGGTCTGTCTACTCCGTTTGTTGTTTTGTTAGTTATAAGGGCTTTTTCTAGAACTTTTTATAAAAAAATGTTTTACCTTTAATTGTCTTGCAAGTCAGTTAAGAACAAATTCTTATTTACAATGACGGCCTACCAAAAGGCAAAAGGCCTCCTGAGGGAATGGGGGCTGGGATTTTTTTTTAAATCTGCAAATAAAATATAGGACAAAACACACATCACGACAAGAGAGACAACACAACACTACATAAAGAGAGACCTAAGACAACAAAATAGCATGGACGCAACACATGAAGACACAGCATGGTAGCAACACAACATGACAACATGGTAGCAACAACATGGCAGCAGCAACACAAAACATGGTACAAACATGAGTCCCTGAACTGAGTCAGGGTCTCAACTTAATATTGAGAGTAAGAATAGTAGAATTAATCAGGTGCAATTTCGACATTTGGTTGTGCATCATCAGTTTTTCCTTATTATTTTTTATCTGACGTTTCCATCCAATAGGTGACAGATTTTCATGTGAATATTCTAACATCAGCATAAAAACAATCTGCACCTTTTCCCATCAGAGATGTGTTTCCATCAAATTGACTTGTTGCAGATAAAACCCTGTGTGTGATGATGCAGTACACAGAAACATACATTTTCCATATAAATTCCCATGTACCGAATATACAGTACCAGTCAAAAGTTTGGACAAACACCTAATTTAAGGGTTTTTCTTTATTTTTACTATTTTCTACATTGTAGAATAATAGTGAAGACATCAAAACTATGAAATAACACATATGGAATCATGTAGTAACCAAAAAAGTGTTAAACAAATCAAAATATATTTTAATTTTAGATTCTTCAAAGTAGCTACCCTTTGCCTTGATGACAGCTTTGCACACTCTTGGCATTCTCTCAACCGGCTTCATGAGGAATGCTTTTCCAACAGTCTTGAAGGAGTTCCCACATACGCTGAGCACTTGTAGGCTACTTTTCCTTCACTCTGCGGTCCAACGCATCCCAAACCATCTCAATTGGGTTGAGGTCGGGTGATTGTGGAGGGCAGGTAATCTGATACAGCTCTTGGTCAAATAGCCCTTACACAGCCTGGAGGTGTGTTTTGGGTCATTGTCCTGTTGAAAAACAAATGATAGTCCACTAAGCCCAAACGAGATGGGATGCCGTATCGCTGCAGAATTCTGTGGTAGCCATGCTGGTTAAGTGTGCCTTGAATTCTAAATAAATCACAGACATTGTTACCAGCAAAGCCCCCCCCACACCATTACCCCTCCTCCTCCATGCTTCACAGTGGGAACCACACATGCGGAGATCATCCATTCATATTTTGATTTGTTTAACACTTTTTTGGTTACTACATTATTCCATATGTGTTATTTCACAGTGTTGATGTCTTCACTACTATTCTACAATGTATAAAATATTAAAAATGTAAGAAAAATCCTGGAATGAATAGGTGTGTCCAGACTTTTGACTGGTACTGTTTAAAAAAAAAATTGGTTTCCATCGCATTTTCAATACTGACGGTTTTGTAACAAAAATGTTTGCGTTATATAGCGAATGTGCCGGTCAGGTCTTCGCACGAGCGCTCTATCGAACAGCTTGCAGATCCAGTGCGGGTATAGCCTACATGATGAGATCATTACAAAAGAGCAAGATCATTTTTATTTGTCAAATGGCAGCCAATCATGTCACCAGAATTAGACCTTCGATATTTATTGGAAAGGAGCATCAAGCTCATTGCGTGCACTTTCACATCCCGGTGAAGTTCATCATCATTTATTTCATCTGTAGCCTAATTCCCGAGTCGTAGTGGGCGGACCACACACCATCACCAGGTGACTCCGAGTTTACTTCGATATGATGTGATATGATATTTGCGCATAAAGTCGTTTCCACCACCGTTTCTCGCATAAATTTGACAACTCAAAAAGATCCCACCTTGTCTCGCTTATATTGTTTTCTGGACATTTGGAAAGTTTACTGACAAATGTAATGTTTCCATTAGGCCTGTAGTGACTTTTTGAATCTGACATGTACTTTACTCCTATAAAAAGTTTGGATGTAAACCTGGCTAGTCATTCAATTAGCAATGTCAACACATTTTTGGGGATTGGTAGTTATCCTACTCATCTATCTAAATGTTGGCCGAATACCAACGGGCATGCAGGACACGTGCCCAGGGGCTCTTACCTCCAGGTGGCCCCCATGGATTTTGTTAGTCATTCGCACTCAAATATTATATTAACATAAGTCATTACAGAATGTGTAGAATTGCAGGAAATTAGCTTTTTAAACTGCAAAAATGTATCTCCACCCAATGGCAAAGGGGTAGCATTGCAGGAAATTAGCTGTAAAACTGAAGAAGAAGAAAAAAAAGTAGCTCTACCCAATGGCAAATTGAGTAGAATTGCAGTAGCCCTCTGAGTAGCCCTCTGCTGCAAGATCAAATAAAAAATATAATTTAGTCATCACTTACACAGTTTACAGCAGGTATTAAAGGTGCAGCGAAATGCTTAGGTGCTCCAGTTGTGTGAGAATGGAGCAGGAAAAAAAACACACAAAAACAAGCTTTCATAACATTACCTCCAGCCCAGCTTAGTGGGGTGGGCCATCCTTCCAGAGCTGAGAAACATGGGCTTCTAAGGCTACCTCCAGCCCAGCTTAGTGGGGCGGGCCATCCTTCCAGAGCTGAGAAACATGGGCTTCTAAGGCTACCTCCAACCCAGCTTAGTGGGGCGGGCCATCCTTCCAGAGCTGAGAAACATGGGCTTCGATCGCTACCTCCAGCCCAGCGTAGTGGGGCGGGCCATCCTTCCAGAGCTGAGAAACATGGGCTTCTAAGGCTACCTCCAACCCAGCTTAGTGGGGCGGGCCATCCTTCCAGAGCTGAGAAACATGGGCTTCTAAGGCTACCTCCAACCCAGCTTAGTGGGGCGGGCCATCCTTCCAGAGCTGAGAAACATGGGCTTCGATCGATACCTCCAGCCCAGCGAAGTGGGGCGGGCCATCCTTCCAGAGCTGAGAAACATGGGCTTCTAAGGCTACCTCCAACCCAGCTTAGTGGGGCGGGCCATCCTTCCAGAGCTGAGAAACATGGGCTTCTAAGGCTACCTCCAACCCAGCTTAGTGGGGCGGGCCATCCTTCCAAAGCTGAGTAACATGGGCTTCGATCGCTACCTCCAGCCCAGCTTAGTGGGGCTGGCCATCCTTCCAGAGCTGAGAAACATGGGCTTCGATTGCTACCTCCAGCCCAGCGTAGTGGGGCGGGCCATCCTTCCAGAGCTGAGAAACATGGGCTTCTAAGGCTACCTCCAACCCAGCTTAGTGGGGCGGGCCATCCTTCCAAAGCTGAGTAACATGGGCTTCGATCGCTACCTCCAGCCCAGCTTAGTGGGGCTGGCCATCCTTCCAGAGCTGAGAAACATGGGCTTCGATTGCTACCTCCAGCCCAGCGTAGTGGGGCGGGCCATTCTTCCAGAGCTGAGAAACATGGGCTTCTAAGGCTACCTCCAACCCAGCTTAGTGGGGCGGGCCATCCTTCCAAAGCTGAGTAACATGTTCTTCTAAGGCTACCTCCAACCCAGCTTAGTGGGGCGGGCCATCCTTCCAAAGCTGAGAAACATGGGCTTCTAAGGCTACCTCCAACCCAGCTTAGTGGGGCGGGCCATCCTTCCAAAGGTGAGAAACATGGACTTCTAAGGCTACCTCCAACCCAGCTTAGTGGGGCGGGCCATCCTTCCAGAGCTGAGAAACATGGGCTTCGATCGCTACCTCCACCCCAGCGTAGTGGGGCGGGCCATCCTTCCAGAGCTGAGAAACATGGGCTTCTAAGGCTACCTCCAGCACAGCTTAGTGGGGCGGGCCATCCTTCCAGAGCTGAGAAACATGGGCTTCTAAGGCTACCTCCAGCCTAGCTTAGTGGGGCGGGCCATCCTTCCAGAGCTGAGAAACATGGGCTTCTAAGGCTACCTCCAACCCAGCTTAGTGGGGCGGGCCATCCTTCCAAAGCTGAGAAACATGGGCTTCTAAGGCTACCTCCAACCCAGCTTAGTGGGGCGGGCCATCCTTCCAAAGGTGAGTAACATGGGCTTCGATTGCTACCTCCAGCCCAGCGTAGTGGGGCGGGCCACCCTTCCAGAGCTGAGAAACATGTGCTTCTAAGGCTACCTCCAACCCAGCTTAGTGGGGCGGGCCATCCTTCCAGAGCTGAGAAACATGGGCTTCTAAGGCTACCTCCAACCCAGCTTAGTGGGGCGGGCCATCCTTCCAAAGCTGAGTAACATGTGCTTCTAAGGCTACCTCCAACCCAGCTTAGTGGGGCGGGCCATCCTTCCAGAGCTGAGAAACATGGGCTTCTAAGGCTACCTCCAGCCTAGCTTAGTGGGGCGGGCCATCCTTCCAGAGCTGAGAAATATGGGCTTCTAAGGCTACCTCCAACCCAGCTTAGTGGGGCGGGCCATCCTTCCAAAGCTGAGAAACATGGGCTTCTAAGGCTACCTCCAACCCAGCTTAGTGGGGCGGGCCATCCTTCCAAAGGTGAGTAACATGGGCTTCTAAGGTTACCTCCAGCCCAGCTTAGTGGGGCGGGCCATCCTTCCAGAGCTGGGAAACATGGGCTTCTAAGGCTACCTCCAACCCAGCTTAGTGGGGCGGGCCATCCTTCCAGAGCTGAGAAACATGGGCTTCTAAGGCTACCTCCAACCCAGCTTAGTGGGGCGGGCCATCCTTCCAAAGCTGAGTAACATGGGCTTCGATTGCTACCTCCAGCCCAGCGTAGTGGGGCGGGCCACCCTTCCAGAGCTGAGAAACATGTGCTTCTAAGGCTACCTCCAACCCAGCTTAGTGGGGCGGGCCATCCTTCCAGAGCTGAGAAACATGGGCTTCTAAGGCTACCTCCAACCCAGCTTAGTGGGGCGGGCCATCCTTCCAAAGCTGAGTAACATGTGCTTCTAAGGCTACCTCCAACCCAGCTTAGTGGGGCGGGCCATCCTTCCAAAGGTGAGAAACATGGGCTTCTAAGGCTACCTCCAGCCCAGCTTAGTGGGGCGGGCCATCCTTCCAGAGCTGAGAAACATGGGCTTCTAAGGCTACCTCCAACTCAGCTTAGTGGGGCGGGCCATCCTTCCAGAGCTGAGAAGCATGGGCTTCTAAGGCTACCTCCAGCCCAGCTTAGTGGGGCGGGCCATCCTTCCAGAGCTGAGAAACATGGGCTTCTAAGGCTACCTCCAACTCAGCTTAGTGGGGCGGGCCATCCTTCCAAAGCTGAGAAACATGGGCTTTTAAGGCTACCTCCAGCCCAGCTTAGTGGGGCGGGCCATCCTTCCAAAGCTGAGAAACATGGGCTTCTAAGGCTACCTCCAACCCAGCTTAGTGGGGCGGGCCATCCTTCCAAAGCTGAGAAACATGGGCTTCTAAGGCTACCTCCAACCCAGCTTAGTGGGGCGGGCCATCCTTCCAAAGCTGAGAAACATGAGCTTCTAAGGCTACCTTCAGCCACTGGGACGCATGGGACACTACACTACCATGCTGTCACCACTAGGTGGTGTGAGGGCTCCAGTTGTTATTCATGCACCAACAGTCTTGAATCTTTCATGGAGCAAAGCACATAACTTTTCACACTTTCATTGCTCTCTATTCTACATCCCTCCTTTTCTCCCTCTCTCTTTTACCCCTCCATTCACCTCTATTCTTCTCGCTCTCTCTCTCTCTCCTTCATGTGACTCCATTGTCTTCAATGGAACATGAATGTTTCCTTTCTGTTCAAGAAATCAGCTTTCTTTCACTTTTTCCATGACCCTTTGTTCGTTTCCATCCTTTCTTTGTTGGCTCCAGGGTAACTCACCCGGTCATGGACAAATCACAGGACCAAAGTACCGTCAGTCTTAGTTCACACAGAGAGCATCACACCAAGTAGTCCACTGATGATAAAGGCAATGGCGTGGGATTGTCATGAATGTGTGCACTGAATAGTAACATGCAGATATCTGGTGTAGGGGATATCTGTGAAAACAACCTGCAGAGAGACTTATGGTGTCACACACTCGCACACAAAAATGGTTATTTGCGTATTGTCACAGTCTCTATCTATTCCGAGTCACAGTGAGGTGAAACGAAACAGTCATTATAGGGTTAGAATCTAGTACAGTCAGAACTCCCATGAGGACTTGCAACGGTCAGAGGTTGACTGTTTAAGCACTGGTCATAACACAACCATGACATCAGAGGGCAAAACACACACACACGCATACACACACATGCATACACACACGCATACACAGACACACGCACACATGCATACACACACGCATACACACACACACGCACACATGCATACACACACACATGCATACACACACACACACACACACGCATACACACACACACACACACACACACACACACACACACACACACACACACACACACACACACACACACACACACACACACACACACACACACACAAGAGCGCGGGGCACATACACAAAAGAAGAAAAAAGCAAAAGCAGGAAACAATCGTTCACTGAGAGAAAAGAGGAAAAGCTATGAGAAGAATAAAATAATGAGTGCAGAGTGAGATGTAATGGAGTTGAGAGATGGAGGAAACAGAGGAGGGTGGAGGGATGGAGGGGTGCAGGGAGAAGAGGATGGTGGAGAGATGGAGGGAGAGGAGGATGGTGGAGAGATGGAGGGAGAGGAGGAGGGTGGAGGGCTGGAGGGAGAAGAGGATGGTGGAGGAGTGCAGGGAGAGGAGGATGGAGGGGTGCAGGGAGAGGAGGAGGGTCGAGGAATGAGGGAGAGGAGGAGGGTGGAGGGGTGCAAGGAGAGGAGGGGTGCAGGAAGAGGAGGAGGGTGGAGGGATGAGGGATGAGGGAGAGGAGGAGGGTGGAGGGGTGCAGGAAGATGAGGGTGGAGGGGTGCAGGGAAAGGAGGAGGATGGAGGGAGAGGAGGAGGGTGGAAAGGGTGCAGGGAGAGGTGGAGGGTGGAGAGATGGAGGGAGAGGAGGAGGTGTGCAGGGAGAGGAAGAGGGTGTAGGCAGAGGAGAAGGGTGGAGGGGTGCAGGCAGAGGAGGAGGGAGGAGGTGTGCAGAGAGAGGAAGAGGGTGGAGGGGTGCAGGCAGAGGAGGAGGGTGGAGGGGTGCAGAGAGAGGAGGGTGGAGGGGTGCAGAGAAAGGAGGGTGGAGAGATGAGGGATGGAGGAGGGTGGAGGTTGAGGGGTGGAGGATGGTGGAGGTTGAGGGGTGGGGGTTGAGGGGTGGAGGAGGGTGGAGGTTGAGGGATGGAGGAGGGTGGAGAGATGAGGGATGGAGGAGGGAGGAGGGGTGCAGGGAGCGGAGGAGGGAGGAGGGGTGCAGGGAGCAGAGGAGGGAGGAGGGGTGCAGGGAGAGGAGGAGGGTGGAGGTGTGCAGGGAGAGGAGGAGGGAGGAGGGGTGCAGGCAGAGGAGGAGGGAGGAGGAGTGCAGGGAAATGAGGAGGGTGGAGGAGTGCAGGGAGCGGAGGAGGGAGGAGGAGTGCAGGGAAATGAGGAGGGTGGAGGGGTGCAGGGAGAGGAGGAGGGAAGAGGGGTGCAGGGAGCGGAGGAGGGGTCCAGGGAAATGAGGAGGGTGGAGGGGTGCAGGGAGAGGAGGAGGGTGGAGGTGTGCAGGGAGAGGAGGAGGGAGGAGGGGTGCAGGCAGAGGAGGAGGGAAGAGGGGTGCAGGGAGCGGAGGAGGGTGGAGGTGTGCAGGGAGAGGAGGAGGGAGGAGGGGTGCAGGGAGCGGAGGAGGGAGGAGGAGTGCAGGGAAATGAGGAGAGTGGAGGGGTGCAGGGAGAGGAGGAGGGTGGAGGTGTGCAGGGAGAGGAGGAGGGAGGAGGGGTGCAGGGAGCGGAGGAGGGAGGAGGAGTGCAGGGAAATGAGGAGAGTGGAGGGGTGCAGGGAGAAGAGGAGGGTGGAGGGATGAGGAGGGAGGAGGTGTGCAGTGAGAGGAGGAGGGTGGAGGGGTGCAGGGAGAGGAGGAGGGTGGAGGGGTATAGGGAGAGGAGGAGGGAGGAGGGGTGCAGGGAGCGGAGGAGGGTGGAGATGTGCAGGGAGAGGAGGAGGGTGGAGGGGTATAGGGAGAGGAGGAGGGAGGAGCGGTGCAGGGAGCGGAGGAGGGAGGAGGGGTGCAGGGAGCGGAGGAGGAGGAGGGAGGAGGGGTGCAGGGAAATGAGGAGGGTGGAGGGGTGCAGGGAGCAGAGGAGGGAGGAGGAGTGCAGGGAAATGAGGAGGGTGGAGAGGTATAGGGAGAGGAGGAGGGTGGAGGGGTGCAGGGAGAGGAGGAGGGAGGAGGGGTGCAGGGAGAGGAGGCGGGTGGAGGGGTGCAGGGAGAGGAGGAGGGTGGAGGGGTGCAGGCAGAGGAGGAGGGTGGAGGGGTGCAGGGAAATGAGGATGGTGGAGGGGTGCAGGGAGAGGAGGAGGGAGGAGGGATGAGGGAAATGAGGAGGGAGGAGGTGTGCAGGGAGAGGAGGAGGGTGGAGGGGTGCAGGCAGAGGAGGAGGGAGGAGGGTGGAGGGGTGCAGGGAGAGGAGGAGGGTGGAGGGGTGCAGAGAAATGAGGAGGGTGGAGGGGTGCAGGGAGAGGAGGAGGGTGGAGGGGTGCAGGGAGAGGAGGAGGGAGGAGGTGTGCAGGGAGAGGAGGAGGGAGGAGGGGTGCAGGGAAATAAGTAGGGTGGAGGGGTGCAGGGAGAGGAGGAGGGTGGAGGTGTGCAGGGAGAGGAGGAGGGAGGAGGGGTGCAGGGAAATGAGGAGGGTGGAGAGGTGCAGGGAGAGGAGGAGGGAGGAGGTGTGCAGGGAGAGGAGGAGGGTGGAGGGGTATAGGGAGAGGAGGAGGGTGGAGGGGTGCAGGGAGAGGAGGAGGGAGGAGGGGTGCATGGAGCGGAGGAGGGAGGAGGAGTGCAGGGAAATGAGGAGGGTGGAGGGGTGCAGGGAGAGGAGGAGGGTGGAGGTGTGCAGGGAGAGGAGGAGGGAGGAGGGGTGCAGGGAGCGGAGGAGGGAGGAGGAGTGCAGGGAGAAGAGGAGGGTGGAGGGATGAGGAGGGAGGAGGTGTGCAGTGAGAGGAGGAGGGTGGAGGGGTGCAGGGAGAGGAGGAGGGTGGAGGGGTATAGGGAGAGGAGGAGGGAGGAGGGGTGCAGGGAGCGGAGGAGGGTGGAGGTGTGCAGGGAGAGGAGGAGGGTGGAGGGGTATAGGGAGAGGAGGAGGGAGGAGCGGTGCAGGGAGCGGAGGAGGGAGGAGGGGTGCAGGGAGCGGAGGAGGAGGAGGGAGGAGGGTTGCAGGGAAATGAGGAGGGTGGAGGGGTGCAGGGAGCAGAGGAGGGAGGAGGAGTGCAGGGAAATGAGGAGGGTGGAGAGGTATAGGGAGAGGAGGAGGGTGGAGGGGTGCAGGGAGAGGAGGAGGGAGGAGGGGTGCAGGGAGAGGAGGAGGGTGGAGGGGTGCAGGGAGAGGAGGAGGGTGGAGGGGTGCAGGCAGAGGAGGAGGGTGGAGGGGTGCAGGGAAATGAGGATGGTGGAGGGGTGCAGGGAGAGGAGGAGGGAAGAGGGGTGCAGGGAGCGGAGGAGGGGTGCAGGGAAATGAGGAGGGTGGAGGGGTGCAGGGAGAGGAGGAGGGAGGAGGGGTGCAGGGAGCGGAGGAGCGAGGAGGAGTGCAGGGAAATGAGGAGAGTGGAGGGGTGCATGGAGAAGAGGAGGGTGGAGGGATGAGGAGGGAGGAGGTGTGCAGTGAGAGGAGGAGGGTGGAGGGGTGCAGGGAGAGGAGGAGGGTGGAGGGGTATAGGGAGAGGAGGAGGGAGGAGGGGTGCAGGGAGCGGAGGAGGGTGGAGGTGTGCAGGGAGAGGAGGAGGGTGGAGGGGTATAGGGAGAGGAGGAGGGAGGAGCGGTGCAGGGAGCGGAGGAGGGAGGAGGGGTGCAGGGAGCGGAGGAGGAGGAGGGAGGAGGGGTGCAGGTAAATGAGGAGGGTGGAGGGGTGCAGGGAGCAGAGGAGGGAGGAGGAGTGCAGGGAAATGAGGAGGGTGGAGAGGTATAGGGAGAGGAGGAGGGTGGAGGGGTGCAGGGAGAGGAGGGAGGAGGGGTGCAGGGAGAGGAGGAGGGTGGAGGGGTGCAGGGAGAGGAGGAGGGTGGAGGGGTGCAGGGAAATGAGGATGGTGGAGGCGTGCAGGGAGAGGAGGAGGGAGGAGGGATGAGGGAAATGAGGAGGGAGGAGGTGTGCAGGGAGAGGAGGAGGGTGGAGGGGTGCAGGCAGAGGAGGAGGGAGGAGGGTGGAGGGGTGCAGGGAGAGGAGGAGGGTGGAGGGGTGCAGAGAAATGAGGAGGGTGGAGGGGTGCAGGCAAAGGAGGAGGGAGGAGGGTGGAGGGGTGCAGGAAAAGGAGGAGGGAGGAGGGTGGAGGGGTATAGGGAGAGGAGGAGGGAGGAGGGGTGCAGGGAGCGGAGGAGGGTGGAGGTGTGCAGGGAGAGGAGGAGGGTGGAGGGGTATAGGGAGAGGAGGAGGGAGGAGCGGTGCAGGGAGCGGAGGAGGGAGGAGGGGTGCAGGGAGCGGAGGAGGAGGAGGGAGGAGGGGTGCAGGGAAATGAGGAGGGTGGAGGGGTGCAGGGAGCAGAGGAGGGAGGAGGAGTGCAGGGAAATGAGGAGGGTGGAGAGGTATAGGGAGAGGAGGAGGGTGGAGGGGTGCAGGGAGAGGAGGAGGGAGGAGGGGTGCAGGGAGAGGAGGAGGGTGGAGGGGTGCAGGGAGAGGAGGAGGGTGGAGGGGTGCAGGCAGAGGAGGAGGGTGGAGGGGTGCAGGGAAATGAGGATGGTGGAGGGGTGCAGGGAGAGGAGGAGGGAAGAGGGGTGCAGGGAGCGGAGGAGGGGTGCAGGGAAATGAGGAGGGTGGAGGGGTGCAGGGAGAGGAGGAGGGAGGAGGGGTGCAGGGAGCGGAGGAGGGAGGAGGAGTGCAGGGAAATGAGGAGAGTGGAGGGGTGCAGGGAGAAGAGGAGGGTGGAGGGATGAGGAGGGAGGAGGTGTGCAGTGAGAGGAGGAGGGTGGAGGGGTGCAGGGAGAGGAGGAGGGTGGAGGGGTATAGGGAGAGGAGGAGGGAGGAGGGGTGCAGGGAGCGGAGGAGGGTGGAGGTGTGCAGGGAGAGGAGGAGGGTGGAGGGGTATAGGGAGAGGAGGAGGGAGGAGCGGTGCAGGGAGCGGAGGAGGGAGGAGGGGTGCAGGGAGCGGAGGAGGAGGAGGGAGGAGGGGTGCAGGGAAATGAGGAGGGTGGAGGGGTGCAGGGAGCAGAGGAGGGAGGAGGAGTGCAGGGAAATGAGGAGGGTGGAGAGGTATAGGGAGAGGAGGAGGGTGGAGGGGTGCAGGGAGAGGAGGGAGGAGGGGTGCAGGGAGAGGAGGAGGGTGGAGGGGTGCAGGGAGAGGAGGAGGGTGGAGGGGTGCAGGGAAATGAGGATGGTGGAGGGGTGCAGGGAGAGGAGGAGGGAGGAGGGATGAGGGAAATGAGGAGGGAGGAGGTGTGCAGGGAGAGGAGGAGGGTGGAGGGGTGCAGGCAGAGGAGGAGGGAGGAGGGAGGAGGGTGGAGGGGTGCAGGGAGAGGAGGAGGGTGGAGGGGTGCAGAGAAATGAGGAGGGTGGAGGGGTGCAGGGAGAGGAGGAGGGTGGAGGGGTGCAGGGAGAGGAGGAGGGAGGAGGTGTGCAGGGAGAGGAGGAGGGTGGAGGTGTGCAGGGAGAGGAGGAGGGTGGAGGGGTGCAGGGAGAGGAGGAGGGTGGAGGGGTGCAGGGAAATGAGGAGGGAGGAGGTGTGCAGGGAGAGGAGGAGGGAGGAGGGGTGCAGGGAAATGAGGAGGGTGGAGAGGTGCAGGGAGAGGAGGAGGGAGGAGGTGTGCAGGGAGAGGAGGAGGGTGGAGGGGTATAGGGAGAGGAGGAGGGTGGAGGGGTGCAGGGAGAGGAGGAGGGAGGAGGGGTGCATGGAGCGGAGGAGGGAGGAGGAGTGCAGGGAAATGAGGAGGGTGGAGAGGTGCAGGGAGCGGAGGAGGGAGGAGGAGTGCAGGGAAATGAGGAGGGTGGAGGGGTGCAGGGAGAAGAGGAGGGTGGAGGGGTGCAGGGAGAGGAGAGGGGTGGAGGTTTGCAGGGAGAGGAGGAGGGTGGAGGGGTGCAGGGAGAGGAGGAGGGTGGAGGGGTGCAGGGAAATGAGGATGGTGGAGGCGTGCAGGGAGAGGAGGAGGGAGGAGGGATGAGGGAAATGAGGAGGGAGGAGGTGTGCAGGGAGAGGAGGAGGGTGGAGGGGTGCAGGCAGAGGAGGAGTGAGGAGGGTGGAGGGGTGCAGGGAGAGGAGGAGGGTGGAGGGGTGCAGAGAAATGAGGAGGGTGGAGGGGTGCAGGCAAAGGAGGAGGGAGGAGGGTGGAGGGGTGCAGGAAAAGGAGGAGGGAGGAGGGTGGAGGGGTATAGGGAGAGGAGGAGGGAGGAGGGGTGCAGGGAGCGGAGGAGGGTGGAGGTGTGCAGGGAGAGGAGGAGGGTGGAGGGGTATAGGGAGAGGAGGAGGGAGGAGCGGTGCAGGGAGCGGAGGAGGGAGGAGGGGTGCAGGGAGCGGAGGAGGAGGAGGGAGGAGGGGTGCAGGGAAATGAGGAGGGTGGAGGGGTGCAGGGAGCAGAGGAGGGAGGAGGAGTGCAGGGAAATGAGGAGGGTGGAGAGGTATAGGGAGAGGAGGAGGGTGGAGGGGTGCAGGGAGAGGAGGAGGGAGGAGGGGTGCAGGGAGAGGAGGAGGGTGGAGGGGTGCAGGGAGAGGAGGAGGGTGGAGGGGTGCAGGCAGAGGAGGAGGGTGGAGGGGTGCAGGGAAATGAGGATGGTGGAGGGGTGCAGGGAGAGGAGGAGGGAAGAGGGGTGCAGGGAGCGGAGGAGGGGTGCAGGGAAATGAGGAGGGTGGAGGGGTGCAGGGAGAGGAGGAGGGAGGAGGGGTGCAGGGAGCGGAGGAGGGAGGAGGAGTGCAGGGAAATGAGGAGAGTGGAGGGGTGCAGGGAGAAGAGGAGGGTGGAGGGATGAGGAGGGAGGAGGTGTGCAGTGAGAGGAGGAGGGTGGAGGGGTGCAGGGAGAGGAGGAGGGTGGAGGGGTATAGGGAGAGGAGGAGGGAGGAGGGGTGCAGGGAGCGGAGGAGGGTGGAGGTGTGCAGGGAGAGGAGGAGGGTGGAGGGGTATAGGGAGAGGAGGAGGGAGGAGCGGTGCAGGGAGCGGAGGAGGGAGGAGGGGTGCAGGGAGCGGAGGAGGAGGAGGGAGGAGGGGTGCAGGGAAATGAGGAGGGTGGAGGGGTGCAGGGAGCAGAGGAGGGAGGAGGAGTGCAGGGAAATGAGGAGGGTGGAGAGGTATAGGGAGAGGAGGAGGGTGGAGGGGTGCAGGGAGAGGAGGGAGGAGGGGTGCAGGGAGAGGAGGAGGGTGGAGGGGTGCAGGGAGAGGAGGAGGGTGGAGGGGTGCAGGGAAATGAGGATGGTGGAGGGGTGCAGGGAGAGGAGGAGGGAGGAGGGATGAGGGAAATGAGGAGGGAGGAGGTGTGCAGGGAGAGGAGGAGGGTGGAGGGGTGCAGGCAGAGGAGGAGGGAGGAGGGAGGAGGGTGGAGGGGTGCAGGGAGAGGAGGAGGGTGGAGGGGTGCAGAGAAATGAGGAGGGTGGAGGGGTGCAGGGAGAGGAGGAGGGTGGAGGGGTGCAGGGAGAGGAGGAGGGAGGAGGTGTGCAGGGAGAGGAGGAGGGTGGAGGTGTGCAGGGAGAGGAGGAGGGTGGAGGGGTGCAGGGAGAGGAGGAGGGTGGAGGGGTGCAGGGAAATGAGGAGGGAGGAGGTGTGCAGGGAGAGGAGGAGGGAGGAGGGGTGCAGGGAAATGAGGAGGGTGGAGAGGTGCAGGGAGAGGAGGAGGGAGGAGGTGTGCAGGGAGAGGAGGAGGGTGGAGGGGTATAGGGAGAGGAGGAGGGTGGAGGGGTGCAGGGAGAGGAGGAGGGAGGAGGGGTGCATGGAGCGGAGGAGGGAGGAGGAGTGCAGGGAAATGAGGAGGGTGGAGAGGTGCAGGGAGCGGAGGAGGGAGGAGGAGTGCAGGGAAATGAGGAGGGTGGAGGGGTGCAGGGAGAAGAGGAGGGTGGAGGGGTGCAGGGAGAGGAGAGGGGTGGAGGTTTGCAGGGAGAGGAGGAGGGTGGAGAGGTGCAGGGAGAGGAGGAGGGAGGAGGAGTGCAGGGAAATGAGGAGGGTGGAGGGGTGCAGGGAGAAGAGGAGGGTGGAGGGATGAGGGAGAGGAGGAGGGAGGAGGGGTGCAGGGAGAGGAGGAGGGTGGAGGGGTGCAGGGAGAGGAGGAGGGAGGAGGTGTGCAGGGAGAGGAGGAGGGAGGAGGAGTGCATGGAAATGAGGAGGGTGGAGGGGTGCAGGGAGAAGAGGAGGGTGGAGGGGTGCAGGGAGAGGAGAGGGGTGGAGGTTTGCAGGGAGAGGAGGAGGGTGGAGAGGTGCAGGGAGAGGAGGAGGGAGGAGGAGTGCAGGGAAATGAGGAGGGTGGAGGGGTGCAGGGAGAAGAGGAGGGTGGAGGGATGAGGGAGAGGAGGAGGGAGGAGGGGTGCAGGGAGAGGAGGAGGGTGGAGGGGTGCAGGGAGAGGAGGAGGGTGGAGGTGTGCAGGGAGAGGAGGAGGGTGGAGGGGTGCAGGGAGAGGAGGAGGGTGGAGGGGTGCAGGGAAATGAGGAGGGAGGAGGTGTGCAGGGAGAAGAGGAGGGTGGAGGGGTGCAGGCAGAGGAGGAGGGAGGACGGGTGCAGGCAGAGGAGGAGGGTGGAGGGAGAGGAGGAGGGAGGAGGTGTGCAGGGAGAGGAGGAGGGAGGAGGTGTGCAGGGAGAGGAGGAGGGTGGAGGGGTGCAGGCAGAGGAGGAGGGAGGAGGTGTGCAGGGATAGGAGGAGGGTGGAGGGGTGCAGGCAGAGGAGGAGGGTGGAGGGTGGAGGGGTGCAGGCAGAGGAGGAGGGAGGAGGGGTGCAGGGAGAGGAGGAGGGAGGAGGGGTGCAGGAGGAGGGAGGAGGGGTGCAGGGAGAGGAGGAAGGAGGAGGGGTGCAGGGAGAAGAGGGGGTGGAGGGATGAGGGAGAGAAGGAGGGATGAGGGAAATGAGGAGGGAGGAGGTGTGCAGGGAGAGGAGGAGGGTGGAGGGGTGCAGGGAGAGTAGGAGAGATGAGGGAAATGATTAGGGTGGAGGTGTGCAGGGAGAGGAGGAGGGTGGAGGGGTGCAGGCAGAGGAGGAGGGCGGAGGGTGGAGGGGTGCAGGCAGAGGAGGAGGGAGGAGGGTGGAGGGGTGCAGGCAAAGGAGGAGGGAGGAGGGTGGAGGGGTGCAGGGAGAGGAGGAGGGAGGAGGGTGGAGGGGTGCAGGCAGAGGAGGAGGGAGGAGGTATGCAGGGAGAGGAGGAGGGTGGAGGGGTGCAGGCAGAGGAGGAGGGTGGAGGGGTGCAGGCAGAGGAGGAGGGTGGAGGGGTGCAGGCAGAGGAGGAAGGTGGAGGGTGGAGGGGTGCAGGCAGAGGAGGAAGGTGGAGGGTGGAGGGGTGCAGGCAGAGGAGGAGGGTCTGAACTGGCTGACAGGATCGTATAACTGTAGATTAGCAAATAAAGAGAAGATGACTGGGACCAGGGGGAAGTTGTAGAGTTGAAGTTGCACCTAGACACTGATCTATAGCCAGTTTTGCCAACTTACCCCTAACAAATAAGGTTAGGATTTGGGGAGGGTAAGCTGATCCTAGATCTGTCCCAAAGGGCAACTTCTACTTCTATCGCTCAATTCACCCCTCCTCCTCTCCCCCCAAATGCCTCTCCCTTCTGCTCTCCCTCTTTTTTTTCTCTCCCTCCTAATCTCCCTCCTACCCCCCATCTGATCTCCCTCCTACCCCCCTCCTGCTCCCCTCCTGCTCACCCTCCTGCCCTCCTCATTGTCCTCTCTCTGTCCAGACTAGCTCATAACAAATGATGGTGATAATTTGAACCACAAAGAGACGGGGGGAGGAAATTAGATGGGGGGAGGAAAAGGGGGAAAAATGAAAGGATAAAAGGAGTGTGAGTAATGCAGGCATCTGGACCCAACTGGCCACTCATCTGGAGCTCGGGTCTCTCTCTCACACACACACACACACACACACACACACACACACACACACACACACACACACACACACACACACACACACACACACACACACACACACACACACACACACACACACACACACACACACACACACACACAATAAATCTATAAGTGTGTGTGTGTGTGTGTGTGTGTGTGTGTGTGTGTGTGTGTGTGTGTGTGTGTGTGTGTGTGACAGTGTGTGTGTGTGTGTGTGTGTGTGTGTGATGGTCTGTGAGGTAAGTGGTTGTGTGGCTGGGAAGTCCCAGAGAACTGTCTCCAGTATCCTCTATTATTCTCTGACTAATTCCTGTAAAATAAGATTCCTCCCAGGAGGGAGAATAAACAAGAAGCAAATGTTTAGCAGAGACAGATTTCAACACACACCCACAGATCCTGTACACTGATACACACACACAAACATACACACACACAGTCTTTCACACAGGTCTGGCCTTGATTTACTTTACATTTTCTCACCTTTTCAATTTAAAGAGAAAAAAATCACGGATCCCCAACACAAATGTTTGGCAGAGTGAGGTTTCTACACATACCATGGTTCAATCATCATCTGATGATCAGTGAGGTTTCTACACACACCATGGTTCAATCATCATCTGATGATCAGTGAGGTTTCTACACATACCATGGTTCAATCATCATCTGATGATCAGTGAGGTTTCTACACACACCATGGTTCAATCATCATCTGATGATCAGTGAGGTTTCTACACACACCATGGTTCAATCATCATCTGATGATCAGTGAAGTTTCTACACAGACCGTGGTTCAATCATCATCTGATGATCAGTGAGGTTGACATTTCATTTTCAGTAGCAGAGTTCCTCTCTCTCTTTATTTTTATTTATTTAACTAAGCAAGCCAGTTAAGAACAAATTCTTATTTACAATGACGGCGTAGACCGGCCAAACCCAGATGACCCTGGACCAATTGAGTGCCAGCCAATGGCACTCCCAATCACGTCCGGTTGTGATACAGCCTGAAATCGAACCAGGGTGTCTGTAGTGATGCCTCTAGCACTGATACACAGTGCCTTAGACTTCTGCGCCACTAGGGAGCCCTTTCATACTTTCTTCCTAACTGTCTGTCTTCTATCTGTAGGCTCTCCCCCTCTTTATTTCAGCTCAACTTCACCCCCCCTCGATCTCTCTCTTTTATTCTTGCTCCTTGTGTCGTTAAAACTCTGCCATCCTCTTCTCTAATCAAACCCACATGCTGGGTCAGCCTGCCAGCAACCCAACGAGCTAAAGAGTCACTGCTGCTGTTTGTGTGTGTGCGTATGTGTTTGTGTGTGTGTGCTGTGTGGGTGAATGAGTTTACTTGTGCTACAGTGGGATAAACCTCAGCTATCAGAAACAAACAGACATATTTACAGGAAAGTCAGATCTCGTGCTCTCTCTCTCTCTCTTTCTCTCTCTCTCTCTCTCTCTCTCTCTCTCTCTCTCTCTCTCTCTCTCTCTCTCTCTCTCTCTCTCTCTCTCTCTCTCTCTCTCTCTCTCTCTCTCTCTCTCTCTCTCTCAGAATCGGAATAGAGGGACAACCATCTCTCAGAAGCATTCTCTAAAATTAGAGGAAAGTAATGGGGTTCAGGGTTCAGAGTTCAGTGTATATATATGTGTGTGTGGCTCTCAATAGTTTCCTGTGAGAATAAAGGCGCTAATGAAGGTCAGGGGTCAAAGGCTATATAGGTCAGGGTCAAGTTCATCTCTGGTGGGGTTACCGGGGTGACTGGTTTTACTGGGGGTCAACTGGATGATAAGGTGGAGAACGCCACAGACGTGTGACTTTACTGCAGGCTGGCAGTACACATACGGTCACAGACACAGACACACATGCTCAGCCTGACACACACTCCCCATTCAGTCGTTCAAGGAGCTTGGGAGGCTGTGAGTAAGAGAGAGCTTCCGAACCACCATAGAACTGTTAGAGACTATCCAGAACCATACGTCTATATGACCCTGATGACTGTCTACTCTGCATATACATCCTTCTCTGCTGGAATGTAAATAGAAGTCAGTATGAGCCAAGTCCATTCTAACCATTCTATTAGTGGAGTGGAACCCTGTGTCATTTGACTGAGGGGGAACCAGGAAGTGATACCAGGGAGAAGAGGAAGTCACAGTGGAGATAGGGGATGGTCATCCGTTAGAATACTGGGGGAGAGTGTTGACACAAGACTAAGCCTGATTTGAATGAGAGAGGGAGACAGGAGGAGAGAGGGAGGGAGGGAAGGAAAACATTAAAGGAGGAGAGGGTGGAAATGAAAGGATAAGAGAGGGATTTTGAGTTATAATGACAAAGAGGGGAGAAAAGGGTCTCAATAAAAAGAGTAGGTGATGAGAGAGGGTGCAAGGAGGGAGGGAGGGAGGGTGGGAGGAGAGAACCAGAGATGATGGGGTCAAGACTGAGCAATATCAGTCAGTCGGTTGTACCTATAGGGCTTGAGTTGTTCCTGTCTATGTGACCTGACCTGGAAAAACTGACCTGGAAAAACCCTATAGTTATAAGGCCTCATTGGCAACGTTGTTCATGCAATAACCGATTGTTATTGCATGAATGTTGGTGAATGTTAGGTGTGTGTGTCTGGGTCGTTCAGCTTGGGGTTGTATGAGTTGACAGATTGGAGATATCACTTACCAATACTGTTCTTGGCAAGATAAAGAGGAGCGAGAAGAAAGGAGAGAACACTGTGAAGGGGCAGAGAGGGGGGGGGGGGGGAATGGAGCTAGGGAGGGAGAGAGGGAGGGATAGATAGAGAGAGAGAGGGAAAAATGAGCAGAAATTTGACAATGAGGCGGAAAATATTTCCGTACGCCTCAGAAGAATCAGAGGAGTCTCCTTTTACATCTGTCACCATCCCTCTGTTTACCAGGCTCTCTTTATTCCTCTCTAGTACCTGTCCATCTCTGTCTTCTTCCTTCCATACGTCTCTCTTTCACTCCATCTCTGTTACTCTCTGTTTGCCTTTGATCTCTCATTCTTTCCCTCTCTCTGCTGACTCCTGCGCTTTTCTACAGGTGAACAATGAGCTAACAAATGACCTGCTCTCTGGTTCCTGACTCTCTCTCTTCTCCCTTTCACTCCCCTTCTCCTCCCCACTTCTGTCTTCCCTCTCTCCCTCGCTCTCCTCAAAATGCTTGAGGAATGTGTCACACCAGCACAAAATAAAAAAAGCAAGAGAAACGGAGGGAGGGAGGGAGGAGGGGAGGGAGAAAGTTTGTGAGGTAAAGGAGAAGCAGAGGAGGGAGAGAAGGAGAAAGAATAAGATAAAGGTTGAGAGGACGATTGCATGGTTGAGTGCAGATGAATGCTGAGGGCTGCTTTGTCATCCCGTGCTGACGTGCCACATCCCACACACACATTCACAAGGCTGTATCAACCCCTCGTTCCACTGCTGGGATAACGTTTCCCTACACACTGATCTAAGATCAGTTTCGTTCCCCCCTATTTCTAAATGTTAGGATTGTGGATGTAAGATGAATAGCTGATTCTATCTGTGCCAACCGGTGCAGGCAACTTAGTTCCAACACTTTAACATGTGTTGGTGAAACTGCGGGGGTTGTGGGCTTGATTCATGCACACTGTAGGCTAACTAGGTCACTAAGGATAATATCACACTGGCCAAATGATCTGCATAAATATACAGCACAATACCAGCCGCATCCCTCACAGCTTATTATATATGACCATGACAATGTTGTGGTCTGAATTCATATGACCACCAAGAATAATAGTTGCAATAAGGCTTTGCATTCAAATTATTGCAAGTATTCTTCGTGAGACACAATGCTACTACCATGCTTGACAATTATTATAAACGTAATCTTGATAATAATGTGGTTTTCTGTTTTAATCACGGTTAATGTATGTCACCCAAAGAGTTAATAAGTACAGCGCACAGCAACGAGCAAAACCTGAAAGAGTTATGAGTGACACGGAGAAAGAGAGAAGAAGAAAGTACAAATGGAGAGATAGATGTATGGATAGATTAGAGAACTGATAAGTGAGGCTAATGACTCGTGTCTGCTGTTGGACAAGAGGAGGAACTTGTGTGGACATGCTGCAGTGTCTGTGTGGGTGTGTGTGTGTCTGCGTGTGCGTGTGCGTGTGTCGGGGGCGGCGGATGATGCATGTGGTGGCGTAGTGAGTCCAATATCACTCATCTCCAGCCATCATTGCCAATAGCTGAAACACAAGCAGCGCGCTTTGTTCACTTCAAACGAAACAACTCTCTATTCGAGGCGTTGGAATGCGTTCATTGGACGCACGGCCCCTGCGTAAAAAGTGTATTACATTACCATATAGTTATATAAACGTACATTTGCAGGTTAGATTACAACTCGGCGGCGATGTTAAAGTATTCCCTGTGCGTTTAGCCAAAGTGTCTATATCAGACGGATGTGGACATGTGTGAGGTGGTGTCTGTGGGGCTCTAAGTGCATGCGTGGTTTCCGGGGAGTGCCCCCCTGGTCGCCACGGTTACCCTCGAGTTTATCCAGCGTGCAGTGTAGTGGATGGGATCATCCATCAAGAGTCAATAGTTAACGTCCCCTTTGTCCTGCAGTCATCCATCATACAGTGTGTGTCTTTATTAGGACCCTCCGTCCGAACCGGCCCGGAACTCTGTGCCAAATATCCCCCTCCCTCACTCTTCTCCTCCCTCTCACCCCTTTCTTCCAACCGAACAGCGGGGGGCTACACCAAAGGCACTGAGAGGCTACCGCTCCCCCCCTTCTCTCCACCTCTCCAACTCCTGCTCTCTCTCAATTCAAATGGCTTTATTGGCATGGGAAACACATGTTTACATTGACAAAGCAAGTGAAATAGACAATAAACAAAAGTGAAATAAATAATTAAAAAATGAACACTCACAAAAGTTCCAAAGGAGTAGAGACATTTCAAAAGTCATATTATGTCTCTATACAGTGTTGTCACGATGTGCAAATAGTACAAAAGGGAAAATAAATAAACATAAATGAGTTTCATATATGGGTTGTATTTACAATGGTGTTTGTTCTTCACGGGTTGCACTTTTCTTGTGGCAACAGGTCGCATCTTGCTGCTGTGATGGTACACTGTGGTATTTCACCCAATAGGGAGTTTATTCAAAATTGGATTTCTTTTGGAATTCTTTGTGGGTCTCAGTAATCTGAGCGAAATATGTGTATCTAATATGGTCATACATTTTGCAGGAGGTTAGGAAGTGCAGCTCAGTTTCCTCCTCATTTTGTGGGCAGTGGGCACGTGGTGTCACGATCGGCAAAGGGACTGAATGAGGACCAACATGCAGCGCGTGGAAAGTACATCTTCTTTATTAACGAAAGAAGACGAAAACGAAACAAACACTATACAAACTACAAAAAACAACAACAAAACAGACGACCGTGAAGCTATACAAACAGAAGTGCTGACACTAAACACTCTGACATAGACAATTCCCCACAAACAGCTAAAGCCTATGGTTGCCTTAAATATGGCTCCCAATCAGAGACAACAATAACCAGCTGTCTCTAATTGAGACCCAATTCAGGCAACCATAGACTTTCCTAGATACCTACACTCAACCATAGACACAGCTAGACACATTCACTCAACACAAACCCATACACTACACCCAACACCCCCTTTACCATATAACCACCCAACACCGACAAAACACAAACATTCCCCATGTCACACCCTGACCTAACTAAAATAATAGAGAAAACAAAGAATACTAAGGCCAGGGCGTGACATAACCCCCCCCCTTAAGGTGCGAACTCCGGGCGCACCAGCACATAGTCTAGGGGAGGGTCTGGGTGGGCCTCCTTCCACGGCGGCGGCTCCGGCACTGGTCGTGGTCCCCACCATAGTCACTACCCGCTTACGTAGCCTCCTCCAAATGGCCACCCTCCACCTTAACCCCACCGGACTAAGGAGCAGCACCGGACTAAGGGGCAGCACCGGACTAAGGGGCAGCACCGGACTAAGGGGCAGCACCGGACTAAGGGGCAGCACCAGGGTAAGGGGCAGTACCGGGATAAGGTAGCTCAGGACAGAGATATAGCTAAGGACAGAGAGGTAGGTCAGGATAGAGGGGCAAATCCGGACTGAAAGGCAGCTCCGGACAGAGAGACAGCTCTGGACTGAGGGGCAGTTCTTGATTAATGGCCGCTCTGGGCTGAGGGGCAGCTCATGACTGGCTGACGGCTCTGGACGCTCATGGCTGGCTGACGGCTCTGGACGCTCATGGCTGGCTGACGGCTCTGGACGCTCATGGCTGGCTGGCGGCTCTGGACGCTCATGGCTGGCTGACGGCTCTGGACGCTCATGGCTGGCTGACGGCTCTGGACGCTCATGGCTGGCTGACGGCTCTGGACGCTCATGGCTGGCTGGCGGCTCTGGACGCTCATGGCTGGCTGGCGGCTCTGGACGCTCATGGCTGGCTGGCGGCTCTGGCAGATCCTGTCTGGTTGGCGGCTCTGGAAGATCCTGTCTGGTTGGCGGCTCTGGAAGATCCTGTCTGGTTGGCGGCTCTGGCAGATCCTGACTGACGAATGGCTCTAGCGGCTCCTGACTGACTAACAGCTCTGACGGCTCGGGACAGACGGGCGGCTCTAATGGCTCGGGACAGACGGATGGCTCAGACGGCCCTGGGCAGACGGATGGCTCAGATGGCGCTGGGGAGACGGATGGCTCAGATGGCGCTGGGGAGACGGATGGCGCTGGGGAGACGGATGGCTCAGATGGCGCTGGGGAGACGGATGGCTCAGATGGCGCTGGGGAGACGGATGGCTCAGATGGCGCTGGGCAGATGGATGGCTCAGATGGCGCTGGGCAGACGGATGGCTCTGGCCGGAATAGGCGCACTGTAGGCCTGGTGCGTGGTGCCGGAACTGGAGGCACCGGGCTAAGGACACGCACCTTCAGGCTAGTGCGGGGAGAAGGAACAGGGCATACTGGACCCTGGGGACGCACATTAGGCCTAGTGCGTGGTGCCGGAACTGGTGGTACCGGGCTGGGGACACACATCTCAGGGCTAATGCGGGGAGCAGCAACAGGATGCACAGGACTCTGGAGACGCACAGGAGGCTTGGTGCGTGGTGTAGGCACTGGTGGAACTGGACTCAGGCGGGGAGGTAGCGGTGCAGGGGTTCGCCCGACCAGTGCGGGGAGGTGGAATAACCCGCACCGGGCTATGTAGGCGAACCGGGGACACCATGCGTAAGGCTGGTACCATGTATGCCGGCCCGAGGAGACGCACTGGAGACCAGACAGGTTGAGCCGGCTTCATGACACCTGGCTCAATGCCCAATCTAGCCCTACCAGTGCGGGGAGGTAGAATAACCCGCACCGGGCTATGAACACGTACAGGAGACACTGTGCGCTCTACTGCGTAACACGGTGTTTGCCCGTACTCCCGCTCTCCACGGTTAGCCTGGGAAGTGGGCGCAGGTCTCCTACCTGCCCTCGGCCCACTACCTCTAAGCCCCCCCCCAAGAATTTTTTTGGGCTGACTCACAGGCTTCCTACCGCGTCGTCGTGCTGCCTCCATTCGCCGGTATCCCTCCTCACACTGTGCCAGAGAATCCCAGGCTGGCTCCGGCACTCGCCCTGGGTCGATCGCCCACCTGTCGATCTCCTCCCACGTAGTGTAGTCCAGATTATGCTCCCATTTCCATTCCTCCTTGCGCTGCTCCTGTTGCCGCTTTTCGCGCTGCTTGATCCCGCATTGGTGGGGAATTCTGTCATGATCGTCAAAGGGACTGAATGAGGACCAACATGCAGCGCGTGGAAAGTACATCTTCTTTATTAACGAAAGAATACGAAAACGAAACAAACACTATACAAACTACAAAAAAAACAACAAAACAGACGACCGTGAAGCTATACAAACAGAAGTGCTGACACTAAACACTCTGACATAGACAATTCCCCACAAACATCTAAAGCCTATGGTTGCCTTAAATATGGCTCCCAATCAGAGACAACAATAACCAGCTGTCTCTAATTGAGACCCAATTCAGGCAACCATAGACTTTCCTAGAACCTACACTTAACCATAGACACAGCTAGACACATTCACTCAATACAAACCCATACACTACACCCAACACCCCCTTTACCATATAACCACCCAAAACCGACAAAACACAAACATTCCCCATGTCACACCCTGACCTAACTAAAATAATAGAGAAAACTAAGGCCAGGGCGTGACACGTGGTCTGTTTCTTTTTTAGAGCCAGGTCTGCCTTAGGCGGCCTATTTTTTTACCTTTATTTAAACTAGGCAAGTCAGTAAAGAACAAATTCTTATTTTCAATGACAGCCTAGGAACAGTGGGTTAACTGCCTGCTCAGGGGCTAAACGACAGATTTGTACTTTGAACTTGCAACCTTTCGGTTATTAATCCAACACTCTAACCACTAGGCTACCCTGCCACCCCAATAACAAGGCTGAGTCTAAACATAGGCAAAGCTTTTCTTAAATTTGTGTCAGTCACAGTGGTCAGGTATTCTGCCCTCTGTTTAGGGCCAAATAGCATTCGATCTGGTCAGTTTTTTTGTTAATTCTTTCAAGTAATTATATTTTTGTTTTCTTGTGATTTGGTTGAGTAATTGTGTTGCTGTCCTGAGGCTCTGTGGGGTCTGTTTGTGTTAGTCTGTTTGTGTGTCTCAATTCAATTTAAAGGGCTTTATTGGCATGGGAAACATATGAAACACCTCTCATGTCTCTGTCTTGCTCTCTCGTGAGTTCGGTATGTTTCTGCACGCGAAGTCAAACGTATTGACGCAGTCTGGTTAAATAGATAGCCCGCTAGTCGAGGCCAGTGGCTGTATCCCGTTACCACCTCTTTTATTTTTATGACACAACGCTGCGGCGCTGGGGGAAGAGGGTAGAGAAAAGAGAGAGGGAGTGAGGAAGAATGGAGGTGAGGTGAACTTGTGGGAAATATTGTGAACATTCCATCCAACCGCTGGCCCTCGATCATCTCCAAGAATTGAACCACCAAGTCTCTCTCTATCTCCCCTACATCAACACACGGACTGGTACCTGACTTCCTTGACACTCAACACTGCATCCAGGCCAATGATAAATTGGCGAAATCCGAAACTGGCACTCAGAACAGTTTTTCCGGTTTCAATTACAACACAATGGCTTCAACCATGAACCACATGTCTGACAAACACCACAAATTAAATAATATATTGCACCTCATAAAATAATGTTTCCATGAGGTTTTGCCCTTGTGCGCGTGCGTCTAGGGCGCGGTCACTCCATTGGCACATTAAAGGTGCGCGGGTAAAAAGAGGCGTGACAAGTGGCTCAGCTGGGAGGTCCTAGAACGCACATGTTCTCTCCGGGCGTGGTCGTGGCGGGGTTTAGGAACCATAGGCGATTCCCGTTGGCTCCTGGACATGACAGACGTGGGTCGGGCGTGTCTGAAGTGTGAAAGTGGGCATGTTATCAGCGGTCAAAGGAAGTGGCTAGTTTTCCATTCCATCCATTCATAGCGCAACCGCTCATAACGTGCACTGACGCATAGGCGAGATAAGGATCAGCGAGAGAGAGACAGAGAGAGGGTTGGATTAGGGCACTGACAGCCACCTCAGTCAAACAGTTGAGAGACACACGATCACAACCTGCTGAGGGGGCAAAACTAACGGGACCGGAAAGTCTAAATCCAATCCAGATCACCTCTTAACCGATTAGGGAGAGAGGACCAACCGACCACCTCGAGACCCCGCACTGATTGAAAAGAGGGCAGAGTTGGAGAGTAAAACAATCCGTTTTGAAAAAGAAGTCAAAGTGATCTATCCAGCCACCCTATACTCTGAACCATGGAGCGCAAAATCCCTGACTTCGCTGGTACCTGGAAGATGAAGAGCTCAGAGAACTTCGAGGAGCTTCTCAAAGCGCTGGGTGAGTGATGATGATGGTGGTGGGGGTGGTGATGATGGCGATGAAGGGGATGGTGGTAAATATTTGTGGTACATATATCCCTAACTTTATTATGGTCTATTATTATAGCAGTTATTAAATTATTACTGATTGAATACAGCTATCTGAACACACTAATACAATGTAGGTCAGATACGTGTCTCTCTCTCTCCCCCCCCCCCCCCCCCCCCCCACACACACACAATAGTTCATGCATGCACTTATTAATCAGACATGTGGTGTACTCTGTGCGTCGCGTGAGTGGGGGGTCTTTGTAATTCTGTCGAACCCAAAACTCAATGCTTGCCCCCCCAGCCAGCTTCACCCTTCTCTCCCCCTCCCCTCACTGCCCCACTCCCCCAGCCAGCTTCCCCTCCCCCTCGCCTCACTCCGCCAGACAATGGAGACAAACGGCGGCACCTCTGTCCGTGTCACCGCGCGGAGAAAAATAACATCACATCGTGCAAGTGTGTGTGTGGGATCGGAAGAAACAGACGCTTCAAAGAGAAGAGGCCGTTATGACGTGACAGTGCAGGCCATTTGAATTATTATCAGCCCGTATGCTGTTTCACTGTCATTTCATTCTCAATCTTAAAGGCCTCGCTCCACACCTGCAGCAGTTTGCATGGAATAAAAAGACAACGCCTGTTCATTTATCTGGCAGGGTGTGTGAGTGTGTCTGTCAGTGGTTGCCAATTTTCGTATTTTTACTAAAATACAAGGGCATACCAGGAATACATGTATATCAACACATAAGCACATATGGGAGGGAGGATCGAGAGAGAGAGAAGCCTGTGTTCGTGCGCAAAAGTGCAATATGTGTCTGTGTTATGAACTAGTTCTAAATGCCACTATTGTTCCTGCCGGAATAACCGGAGTCAGTGGCGCATCACCGGCCGGGCGCGCGCATTTCAATTTCCTGGTTTGACTGACGCACCAATTAACATAAATCTGCTCTCCGTCTTTACCCATCATTACCCACGCGAGGGGTGTGTGTAAGGGGTAGCGTGCTGAGAGATAGAGAAGGGGTGAGGTGGGGGCCAGAGGATAGAAAGAGGAAAAAGGGTCAAACAAAAGAAGAAAGAAAAGAGAGAGAGATGATGAAATAAAACTGACAGAGAGATCGGCCAGGGAGATGGGGTGTGTGTGTGTGTGTGTGTGTGTCTGTGTGTGTGTGTGTGTGTGTGTGTGTGTGTGTGTGTGTGTGTGTGTGAAGGGAGGAGGAGGGGAGCTGTACCCATAAAAGGGAGGGACTGTATGTGAGGAAAGTAACTCAGACAGACAGAGAGGAGGAGAGGACAGACTGACTGGGTCTAATGCTTTACCTGGCCTTAACACGTACATACACACACACACGCACACACACACGCACACGCACACAGACACACACACAAACACGCACACACACGCACACACACAGACGCGCGACATTCACAGACGTAGACGTGCATACAGACCTACTGGCATGGTGAGGAGCAGAAATATTTGGCCAGACTCTCTAGAGAGAACAGAGGCAACTCTATCTGCACACACTTGGATGCTAAAACACACACACACACACACACACACACACACACACACACACACACACACACACACACACACACACACACACACACACACACACACACACACACACACACACACACACACACACACACACACACACACACACACACACATGGTAGTTCTCTAATGTACCTAGGTATTGGTGTGACTGACAGAGAGGAATGATCCCATGATCCTTTGGGTTTCATTAGAGGCTAGAGCGCAGCTGGATGCAACCTGTCACCACTCCTCCCTCATCCCTCCTTCCCCTCCTCCTCTGTCTACCCCGTTCCAAATGCTTCCTATGGCCTCTGCTCTTTGATCTTTAACCCTGACCGTCTGTGTGAGTGTGTGTGTGTGGTGTGGGTGTGAGTAGTGTGTGTGTGGTATGGTATGGGTGTGTGAGTAGTGTGTGTGTGAGTAGTGTGTGTGTGGTGTGGGTGTGTGAGTAGTGTGTGTGTGAGTAGTGTGTGGGTGTGTGAGTAGTGTGTGAGGTGTGGGTGTGTGAGTACTGTGTGTGGAGTGTGGGTGTGTGAGTAGTGTGTGTGTGTGGTGTGGGTGTGTGAATAGTTTGTGTGGGGTGTGGGTGTGTGAATAGTGTGTGTGGTGTGTGGGTGTGTGAATAGTGTGTGTTGGGTGTGGGTGTGTGAGTAGTGTGTGGGTGTGTGAATAGTGTGTGGGGTGTGGGTGTGTGAATAGTGTGTGTTGGGTGTGGGTGTGTGAGTAGTGTGTGGGTGTGTGAATAGTGTGTGGGGTGTGGGTGTGTGAATACTGTGTGTGGGGTGTGTGAGTAGTGTGTGTGTGGTGTGGGTGTGTGAGTAGTGTGTGTGTGTGGTGTGGGTGTGTAAGTAGTGTGTGTGTGGTGTGGGTGTGTGAGTAGTGTGTGTGGGGTGCGGGTGTGTAAGTAGTGTGTGTGTGGTGTGGGTGTGTAAGTAGTGTGTGTGGGTGTGTGAGTAGTGTGTGTGGGGTGTGGGTGTGTAAGTAGTGTGTGTGTGGTGTGGGTGTGTGAGTAGTGTGTGTGGGTGTGTAAGTAGTGTGTGTGTGGTGTGGTGGTGTGAGTAGTGTGTGTGTGGTGTGGGTGTGTGAGTAGTGTGTGTGGGGTGTGGGTGTGTAAGTAGTGTGTGTGTGGTGTGGGTGTGTGAGTAGTGTGTGTGGGGTGCGGGTGTGTAAGTAGTGTGTGTGTGGTGTGGGTGTGTAAGTAGTGTGTGTGGGTGTGTGAGTAGTGTGTGTGGGGTGTGGGTGTGTAAGTAGTGTGTGTGTGGTGTGGGTGTGTGAGTAGTGTGTGTGGGTGTGTGAGTAGTGTGTGTGGGGTGTGGGTGTGTGAGTAGTGTGTGTGGGTGTGTGGATAGTGTGTGTGGGGTGTGGGTGTGTGAATAGTGGGTGTGGGTGTGGGTGTGTGAATAGTGTGTGTGGGGTGTGTGTGTTTGAGTAGTGTGTGGGGTGTGGGTGTGTGAGTAGTGTGTGTGTGTGGGGTGTGGGTGTGTGAATAGTGTGTGTGGGGTGTGGGTGTGTGAATAGTGTGTGGGGTGTGTGTGTGTGAGTAGTGTGTGGGGTGTGGGTGTGTGAGTAGTGTGTGTGTGGGGTGTGGGTGTGTAAGTGGTGTGTGTGGGTGTGTGAGTAGTGTGTGGGTGTGTAAGTAGTGTGTGTGTAGTGTGTAGTGTGTGGGTGTGTAAGTGGTGTGTGTGGGTGTGTGAGTAGTGTGTGAGGTGTGGGTGTGTGAATAGTGTGTGGGTGTGTAAGTGGTGTGTGTGGGTGTGTGAGTAGTGTGTGTGGAGTGTGGGTGTGTGACTAGTGTGTGTGTGGGGTGTGGGTGTGTGAATAGTGTGTGTGGAGTGTGGGTGTGTGACTAGTGTGTGTGTGGGGTGTGGGTGTGTGAATAGTGTGTGTGGAGTGTGGGTGTGTGACTAGTGTGTGTGTGGTGTGGGTGTGTGAATAGTGTGTGTGTGTGGTGTGGGTGTGTGAATAGTGTGTGTGGGTGTGTGAGTAGTGTGTGTGTGGTGTGGGTGTGTGAATAGTGTGTGTGTGGTGTGGGTGTGTAAGTAGTGTGTGTGGTGTGGGTGTGTAAGTAGTGTGTGGGATGTGTAAGTGGTGTGTGTGGAGTGTGTGAGTAGTGTGTGTGTGGTGTGGGTGTGTGAATAGTGTGTGTGGGTGTGGGTGTGTAAATAGTGTGTGTGGGTGTGGGTGTGTGAGTAGTGTGTGTGGGGTGTGGGTGTGTGAATAGTGTGTGTGGGGTGTGGGTGTGTGAATAGTGTGTGTGGGGTGTGGGTGTGTGAATAGTGTGTGTGTGGTGTGGGTGTGTAAATAGTGTGTGTGGGTGTGGGTGTGTAAATAGTGTGTGTGGGTGTGTGAGTAGTGTGTGTGGGGTGTGGGTGTGTGAATAGTGTGTGTGGAGTGTGGGTGTGTGAGTAGTGTGTGTGTGGAGTGTGGGTGTGGAGTGTGGGTGTGTAAGTAGTGTGTGTGTGGTGTGGGTGTGTGAGTAGTGTGTGGGTGTGTAAGTGGTGTGTGTGGAGTGTGGGTGTGTGAATAGTGTGTGTGGGGTGTGGGTGTGTGAATAGTGTGTGTGGAGTGTGGGTGTGTGGGGTGTGAGTAGTGTGTGGGGTGTGGGTGTGTAAGTAGTGTGTGTGTGGTGTGGGTGTGTGAATAGTGTGTGTGGGGTGTGGGTGTGTGAGTCGTGTGTGTGTGGTGTGGGTGTGTAAGTAGTGTGTGTGTGGTGTGGGTGTGTGAATAGTGTGTGTGGGGTGTGGGTGTGTGAATAGTGTGTGTGGGGTGTGAGTAGTGTGTGGGTGTGTAAGTGGTGTGTGTGGGTGTGTGAGTAGTGTGTGTGTGTGTGTGGGTGTGTAAGTAGTGTGTGTGAGGTGTAAGTGGTGTGTGTGGGTGTGTGAGTAGTGTGTGTGTGTGTGTGTGTGTGTGGGTGTGTAAGTAGTGTGTGTGAGGTGTAAGTAGTGTGTGTGGGTGTGGGTGTGTCAGTGGTGTGTGTGTGGAGTGTGGGTGTGTAAGTAGTGTGTGTGTGGTGTGGGTGTGTGAGTAGTGTGTGGGTGTGTAAGTAGTGTGTGTGTGGTGTGGGTGTGTGAGTAGTGTGTGTGGCGTGTGGGTGTATGAATAGTGTGTGTGGGGTGTGGGTGTGTGAGTAGTGTGTGGGGTGTGGGTGTGTGAGTAGTGTGTGTGTGTGGGTGTGTGAATAGTGTGTGTGGGGTGTGGGTGTGTGAGTAGTGTGTGTGGTGTCAGTGTGTGAGTAGTGTGTGTGTGTGTGTGTGTGTGTGGGTGTGTGAATAGTGTGTGTGGGTGTGTGAGTAGTGTGTGTGTGGTGTGGGTGTGTGAATAGTGTGTGTGTGGTGTGGGTGTGTAAGTAGTGTGTGTGGTGTGGGTGTGTAAGTAGTGTGTGGGATGTGTAAGTGGTGTGTGTGGAGTGTGTGAGTAGTGTGTGTGTGGTGTGGGTGTGTGAATAGTGTGTGTGGGTGTGGGTGTGTAATAGTGTGTGTGGGTGTGGGTGTGTGAGTAGTGTGTGTGGGGTGTGGGTGTGTGAGTAGTGTGTGTGGGGTGTGGGTGTGTGAATAGTGTGTGTGGGGTGTGGGTGTGTGAATAGTGTGTGTGTGGTGTGGGTGTGTAATAGTGTGTGTGGGTGTGGGTGTGTAATAGTGTGTGTGGGTGTGTGAGTAGTGTGTGTGGGGTGTGGGTGTGTGAATAGTGTGTGTGGAGTGTGGGTGTGTGAGTAGTGTGTGTGTGGAGTGTGGGTGTGGAGTGTGGGTGTGTAAGTAGTGTGTGTGTGGTGTGGGTGTGTGAGTAGTGTGTGGGTGTGTAAGTGGTGTGTGTGGAGTGTGGGTGTGTGAATAGTGTGTGTGGGGTGTGGGTGTGTGAATAGTGTGTGTGGAGTGTGGGTGTGTGGGGTGTGAGTAGTGTGTGGGGTGTGGGTGTGTAAGTAGTGTGTGTGTGGTGTGGGTGTGTGAATAGTGTGTGTGGGGTGTGGGTGTGTGAGTCGTGTGTGTGTGGTGTGGGTGTGTAAGTAGTGTGTGTGTGGTGTGGGTGTGTGAATAGTGTGTGTGGGGTGTGGGTGTGTGAATAGTGTGTGTGGGGTGTGAGTAGTGTGTGGGTGTGTAAGTGGTGTGTGTGGGTGTGTGAGTAGTGTGTGTGTGTGTGTGGGTGTGTAAGTAGTGTGTGTGAGGTGTAAGTGGTGTGTGTGGGTGTGTGAGTAGTGTGTGTGTGTGTGTGTGTGTGTGGGTGTGTAAGTAGTGTGTGTGAGGTGTAAGTAGTGTGTGTGGGTGTGGGTGTGTCAGTGGTGTGTGTGTGGAGTGTGGGTGTGTAAGTAGTGTGTGTGTGGTGTGGGTGTGTGAGTAGTGTGTGGGTGTGTAAGTAGTGTGTGTGTGGTGTGGGTGTGTGAGTAGTGTGTGTGGCGTGTGGGTGTATGAATAGTGTGTGTGGGGTGTGGGTGTGTGAGTAGTGTGTGGGGTGTGGGTGTGTGAGTAGTGTGTGTGTGTGGGTGTGTGAATAGTGTGTGTGGGGTGTGGGTGTGTGAGTAGTGTGTGTGGTGTCAGTGTGTGAGTAGTGTGTGTGTGTGTGTGTGTGTGGGTGTGTGAATAGTGTGTGTGTGGTGTCGGTGTGTGAGTAGTGTGTGTGGGTGTGTGACTAGTGTGTGGGGTGTGGGTGTGTGAATAGTGTGTGTGGGGTGTGGGTGTGTGAGTAGTGTGTGGGTGTGTGAGTAGTGTGTGTTGGGTGTGGGTGTATGAGTAGTGTGTGAGGTGTGGGTGTGGGAGTAGTGTGTGGGGTGTGGTTGTGTGAGTAGGGTGTGTTTGTGGTCATCTTGTAAGGCCACACACACCTACACTTCAAACTGATGTGGAAGACTCACACACAGAATCACTTCAGCTCCTTAGGTATTCAGCCAGTAACATTCTGTAGAACCAGCTCCCCGGTCTGTCCTGACTCAGGCTCTCCCAAACGCTCAGGACCAACTGGTTGGTTGCAGCTGATTGCCACTGCAGACATTTTGTTTACTCATGACATTACACAAAGGTTTCAGAGGGTCACACGATAAACAATGTTTTGAAACCATTGCAAACTAGCATAATCGAGAAAACTTTAGTGTAGTTTGTTACAGAATCATTTGAAGCTCATACGTCAACTGCCAAAGTGATGTATGAGTCTCTTCATGCATATTGCTTGTGACTGTGCACATCTCTTTTCAGCGTGTGTGTGTGTGTGTGTGTGTGTGTGTTGGTACATACTGTATGTGACTGTGCGATTCTGAGTGTGTATATATTTACCCTCAGTGACAGGTGGGAATGT